>NC_056738.1:33556397-33688049 GCF_019279795.1 Protopterus annectens | reverse complement strand
GCCAGTGCTTCGTCACTCGGGGCCTGGCTTTTCTGTTGGGATTGGATGATCTGAGCTGTCTTTCTAGCACAGCCTTGGAGCCGGTATCCGAAAAGCCTCCATCTCCACTACTTCAGTCGGTGCATTCTTCTAGGTCTTCTGTCAGCTTGTCTGATTTGGATATGGATAGATTGGTGCAGAAGCTTTTACAGGCACCAGGCCCTGCTAAATTGTTGGCCGTGACCCAAGCGGCTTCGCAACCGAAGACCACTACCCCTGAGTTGACTACTACTCCTCCAAGCCGTACCGGACCTTCGGAGCCAGAGGGAGCTGACCTGTTGGTCGTGGAGCCCTTTAAGCCAATACCTGCTCCAGTGTCCTTGGCTCCTTCCATGACGTCCTTGGCGCCGACCGTGGACTCTAGGAGCCGACACTCTCCAGTCGGGTCCAGGGAGGATAGTCGGACCGACTTGTCAGTGCCTACTCTTTCTCTCGGGGCTTCTGCTTGGATGAGCTCTGGTCCTACCTCCAGCTCTGAGCCCATGGTCTCTGTGCAGGAGGGTTTGACTGTTCCTTTGGGTCCGTCGACTCATTCACATCGGAGCCATGGTGCCTTTGAAGCCATGAGGAGAGCCTTGTCCCCCAAGACATCCTCTGTTTCAGGCCTTGCTTCTTCATCCCCCAAAGTGCCTGTGTCTGCTTCTGCTTCCATCTTCCAGGCTAGGTGTAGAGACCCAGAGCCTCAAGGTAGCCCCACAGGGTGCCCCCTGCTCTTCCGAGACCTCCCCAGAGGCGCTCCCACTGAGGAGGTTCCAAGGAAAAGATTGTGCAAGAGTAGACACTTGGACTCCCCATAGGAGTCTTTAACATCTGACACTGACTTGGATGAGTCAGAAGAGTCCCCCTTTGAGGTTATCTCCTTTGCTAAGATGCTCAAGATCCTGAGGCAGAGGGGTGATTGGCAGTCCAAAAGCCCTCCTGAGGATGAGTCAGTTCTCCTGAAGGCTTTTGGGTTTCAACCCTCCACCTCTTTGGTGTCTCCACCCTTCGATGAGCTCATGCATTTGGTATCTCGGAGGGCATGGGAGTCACCGGAGTCCATGGAGCCTATTCCTAGGAGGCCTAATAAATTTATATCTGCACCAACAGATAAAACTTTCTTGTCCACAGGAGTTCCTGTTGATGCCATGGTGGCGGCAGCCACCAAAAAGGAAATTTCTGGGACTTCATAGTCTATTCACCCTCCTAATAGAGAGTCTAGGATCATGGATTGATATGGGAAAATCATGTTTAGTTCAGCAACCTTTAATGTCCGTTCATTGAACTATTTGACCCATTTCACTAGGTTACAGAGAGAGCTCCTTAAGGAGTAGGGAGATGCTCTTCAGGGTACTGTAGTTGCAGGGGCCTTTGACAAAGTTGCTGCCCAGCTTGCTACCCTAAATTCTATAGTCAACTCATCCATGCGTCTCATATCATATGCAGCTGATGGAACGAGTAGGGCAGCAGGTACAGGAATTGTTCGCAGAAGACATTCCTGGATGTGCTTGTGTTACTTCGCGGAGCCATTTATGTCTTCATTCATAAACCCCGCTTTTGATGGCTCATCCCTTTTTGTGCCAAAAGTGAAGGAAACTTTGACAAGGTGTGAACAGGAGGGAAATACTCTGTCTTCCATCGGAGTCCGTTATTCCACCCCTACTCGGCCTTACCCCAAAGGCCAAAGGGGAGGAAAAATGTGGTTCCGGAAAGCCTTAGGAGCCTTTCAGGGCACACGTGGTGAACTCCCCTCTAGGGGCAGAGGAGGGGGGTAATAGTGGAAGACACCGCCTTCGTGGCAGAGGGAGCCCGCAGCATCAGGGTGAGAGATCACTTCTCTGGTCAGTCCTACCAGCGCTCCTGAAAGGAGGCTCAACTGTCCTGCTCTGGAGGCAGTCGTGGGTCGCTCATCTTTGTATCCAGACGCCTGGCAAAAAATAAGACAGCTGAGTACAAAGTATCCTTTTCAGAGGGTATTTCATACCTTTCGCCATCCCCCCACTCCCCCTGTCCACCAGGAGAATCCTGGACGTTCCACCTAGTTACAGGGAGCAAGCAACTATAGAGGTCCACAAGTTGCTAGAAAAGTCATCCAGCCAGTTCCAGCAGACCAAACAGGATTTGGAACTTACTCAAGGTTATTTTTGGTTCCAAAGAAAACAGGTCACTGGAGACCCATTTTGGACCTCAGCAGGCTCAACCAATTTGTGAAGAAAGAGAAGTTCCGGATGGTTACGCTACAGTCTATACTTCCCTTTTTAGGGAAAGACAGTTGGATGTGCTCGATAGATCTCAAGGATGTGTACTACCACATAAAAATGGCCAGGCCATCCAGAGATCACCTACGTTTCCGGCTGGGAGCCAATCATTTATCAGTTTTGAGCTCTGCCCTTTGATCTCACTACAGCCCCCAGAGTGTACACCAAATGCATGGCAGTGGTCACTGCTCACCTGAGGCGTCTAGGATTCCAGGTGCTTCCGTACCTAGACTATTGGCTCCGTACTGCCGCCACCAGGTATCAACTGATTCAGGCAAGGGAATACACTCTGATACCCTGCCATCACTTAGGCATTACAGTCAACTCACAAAGTCTGCCTTGTTGCCATCGCAGCATATCATTTTTATCGGGGCAGAGTTGGATACTTCAACCACCACTCTAAGACTACCAATTGAGAGAGTTCTTCTTTTTCATCCGCATGTAAGCGCATTGGTATCGAAAGACAGCACCAGCTTCAGAAGTTCAAAAAGTATTGGGTTTGATGGCTGCAGCAATCCTGGCCATACCATTAGCAAGGATGCATATGCGAATTCTTCAGTGGCTGTTGTTGACTCAATGGTCTTATCAGGAACTTACAATGGATCATATGATTTTAATTACGAGCTCTTGCAAGAAAGATCTCCAGTGGTGGTTGACATCTCTTCACGTAACCGTAGGACGCCCCTTTGTACTACCCCCTAGAATAGCCACTGTCACCACAGACAATCTTCCCTGATAGGGGGGGGGGGGGGGGCATTTTCAGGGAAAGACTTCCCAAGGCACATGGACGGATCAAGAGTCTAATTTGCATATCATTGTCCTGGAGATGAGAGCAGTACTTTTGGCATCATAATAGTTCTAGGTCTCTCTTCCCCTAGGATCAATTGCAATTCAGACAGACAGTATGTCTGTAGTTTGGTACTGGAACAAGCTGGGGGGAACCAAGTCTTACGCCCTTTGCCGAGAAGCCCTCAGTTTGGCAGTGGGCTGTTTCCTCCCAGCACTTTGTTTGCAACGCACATCCTGGGGAGAACCAACGTGATAGCATACTGAGCAGGGCAATCTTGTTGCCACACGAGTGGTCCCCTCAAGAAAGATTGCGGACAGGATTTTCCACAAATGGGGCCAGCCTTGCTGCGACCTTTTTGCCAGCCACATCAACACGAAATACAGAAGCTACTTTGCCCTGATTCCTCCTCTGGGAGAATCCGAGAGATGCACTCGTACACGATTGGCCCCTGGCTCTCCTCTATGCATTTCCACCCCATCCCACTGATACCCAAACATCTATAGAAAGCAAAATCCCTGGGAAGGACCATCATTCTTATAGCCTCTCATTGGCCTTGGCAGATTTGGTTCCCATTCCTTCATAATCATCTTTTGGAGGATCCCTGGATTCTGGACCCAGTTTTGGACCTTCTGGCACATTTGTCAGGGGATCTCCATCCTTCTTTGCAGTCAATGAAGCCGACAGCTTGGCTGCTCCAGTTCCCCTTATAGCCGGGCTTCTTAACTTTTCCAGTGAGACAAAACAGATCGTTGTCTTCTCATAAGCCGTCCACTAAAAGATTATATCTTAGTAAGTGGAAGAGATTTTCCATATGGGCTTTAAGCAGCACATTGATCCTTACCAAGCCCCCTTGACATCCATACTAGAATTCTTGACTGATTTTTAATAAAGGAGCAGCAGCTGCAACAGTTCGGGTGGCTGCTATATTTAACTTTCATCTCTGAATTGACGGGCGAAATATAATGTCCCGCAAGTTATCCAAGACCTTTCTGAAAGGAACTTTTCATATGAGGCCTCCAGTGAAAACTCCTTCTCCATGGAATCTAAATTTTATGCTGTCTCATATAATTCTCCCCGTTTGAACCAGCATCATCTTGTGACCTCAAATATTTGCCGTGGAAACCATATTTCTGTTAGCTATTACTTCTGCCAGCAGAGTGTCAGAACTTCAAGCTTTATCTGTCAGCCCTCCTTATTTGATTTTTCCTGCTGACAGAGTATCTGTTAGGACAAACCCCTCTTTTTTTGCCCAAAGTTTGCTCAGAATCTATTATCAGCCAAGTCATTGAGTTACCAGTCTTCTTCCCTAATCATGCCAATAAATTGGAGTATATGTTGTACAAACTTGATGTTAACAGACAGCTCAGATTTTATTTGGATAGAAAAAAGATATCAGGAAATCAGACCAGCTCTGTTTCATTCCCTGAAGCCAGAAAAGGTAGACCAATGGCTAAAACAATTCTTTCTAAATGGTTATCTGATTGTATCACCTTTGTCTAATCAGCTGCTAATATGCCTTTACAACACAAGATTAAAGCTCATTCAACCAGGGCAGTTTCTACATCCTCTGCATTCCAAGCCAAATTGCTCCTTGATAACATTTGTGCAGCAGCCACTTGGTTTAAACCTAATACCTTTATCACTCATTGCAAAGTTGATAAGGCCTCCAGGGACAGAGCTTCCTTTGGCTGTACGGTTCTGAAGAATGTACTCCCGTGAGCCACCCGAGATTGATGGTGCTAGGGACGCTACCCGTCAGTAAAGAACGGCGAGATTGAACAACTTCACATTAAGAAGTTATGTACTCACCATAATGTTCCATGTGAGTTGTTCATCTCGCCTTCATTCTTATGTCCCTCCCTCCTGGCTGATAGTTGACCTAGAGTTAGGTCTCATCCTGTTTGCTCAATTCTTCCCCTCCATTGGAGGACAGCTCTTTTATATGGTTATAGTACACGCAGCAAACATGATCTGAGGTCATTCACAGTGCATCATGGGATAGGGGCTTTGCCTCGAGCTTTGCATACAGCCGTACTGGAGCCAATGGATCGGCTCCGAACCCATCAGTAAAGAATGAAGGCGAGATGAACAACTCACATGGAACGTTATGGTGAGTACATAGCTTTTTAATCTTTACCGTTTACATTTGGTCATAAAGGCAGACACAAATTAATTTCTCAAATAAGATTTATGTAGAAGAAAATAGTTTAAGCTTGGTTTGTTGGCAGTTATTCAGATCAAGAAAAGTGTTCTGAACATGTAGGTGATGTATTTGGGGGAAAACTGGAATGTGACATTCTGTTTAATGTGACATTCTGTTTAATGTGGACATTTAGCTCCTTTGTTCAGTGGGCATACATTTCAATCCTTTGTCAGGAAGGACCCCCTATGTTTCATTTTAGCTGGTAAGATAAAGTTAAGTAAGGTAAAGGTTTACTGTTACGAGTTATGACCAGCAGCCATATCTTCAAGATCCCCCAGTGGTTCAATCTGATTTCAGAGCTAAGGGTTGCTTTGAACAGCAAATTTTTGACAACTGGTTCTGTGAAAGGAACACTTTGTTGCTTAGATGGACATGGTTGCCTGAATTTATCTGTTCTCTCTTGAAGGTTGTAGGCAGTGCTTAATAGCATGTTTACTTCTCCTTTCCAGGTAAAAGCTGCATGACAGTCTATCCCTGTCTGTGTCTTCAAATGTAACCATCTTTGTCATGCTTTTATTAAAGTCTAAAGTAAATGTTTCACCCATTGTTTTATAATGCAATGCTGTGTAAATGCTTGTCTTAACAGTTCTAGTTAACTGCCTCGTATCAAGTGATTATATGATCTGATGCTGTCTGTTATTATTCTTCACAGATGGTACTTGGATCTGACCTCTGATCTCAAGCTCCTCCCTTTCCCATAATCTCTTGCTACCTTGTAATCCTCAGATCTTGTTTGCCACTGAATCTCTACAGACTTGATTCCAGGCTCAAGCATAAGAAATACAGTTAAGTGCGTTTTTTTGGGGGGAGGTGGGGTTTGGCTTCCTTTCCTGTCCTTCCTTTTTGAGTGTTTCTACACTATCGTTAGTATAGTTTAATTCCTCCCCATCCATGTTAGAACCTAGTTTTTGGCCTAGGTAGGTTCTCCCCTCTCCCACCTCCTAGTGCGATGCTCTTTGTGCCTTTTTCTTATAGCTGGTCCTTTTTTCTCCAAAAAAAACTCCTTTTCTGTGCGTCTGTGAGGGTACTGCAGGTTAGGATGGCTGAAATGCTTCAGTTTTTAAAAGTTGCCCGTCATGTAGTCGGAAGATGGCGTGCTCCGACTCGCACGGGAAGTGTCTGTACTATTTAGGTTTGGAGCACCTGGAGGTTGAATGCAACATTTGTGCTGCATTCATCTCCAGAGCCATCATAGAATGCCACAGCAAACTTTTGCTGAGGCTTGCCGCAAGGTTGTCCTCTGCCTTCAGACTCCCCTTCCAGGCCATCACAGGGTCTCCTCCTCCTTCTGGGGAGGGATCCTGTTCTCTTCCAAAAAAGCCAAGGGTCTCAGAACACAGATCCTGGATCTAAGCCCAGCCTCTTCGGCTTCAGATCCGAGGTCCATCATTTGGAGAGCTTCGAATCAGACTCTCGGATCCAAGGCCTTAGCAGATCGAGGCCTTCGGATCCAAGTAGAAGCAAGCTGTTCCTGGATCTGACCAGTTTGTTGGATCCGTCCAGTATGGTTTGCCAACATTTGAACCCTAGCAGGTTGTCAGATCCTATTGTTATTGATGGTACCCCTTAGAAGTCCTCCAGGAGTTCGGATCTGACTTGCCAGAGCTGATATCCTTCTCGAGGCCATAGGTCTGTAAGATCCAAGGTTGGATCTGGAGGCCATAGGACTGCAAGATCCGGGGTTGGATCTCCAGCAGGATCTGGCAGCTCTTCAGTTTCTTGTAGATACTTAAGTCTCCTTCCCTCAGACATGGATAGGATGTTGAGTAGTTTCCTGAAGGCCCAAATCGAGTTGGGCTTGCTTCTGTCCCCTGCTCTTGTCGCTAGGAAACACTTCCTGTCCACAGATCTACCCTCTTCCAATCCAACAGGTTTTGGAATGTCAAGGCCAGGAGATTTCTAGTGAGAGGCTGACAGTTTCAAGTATCCCCCCCTTTCTCGTCTCAGAGTCCCTGGCTGACTCTGTTTTGCAGCCCTTGGACCAGGGTGGGACTAGTCTCGAAGGGGTCGATGCGAATTCCCTTTGGGTGGGTTTGGGTCTGGATTTTCCAGACCACTCGCTTCCTTTGAGGCTTTCTGCGCTAGACAGTTCGGTGTTGATGTAGTATGGGAGCTTTAGTGCTACGTTGGGGTCCCTTCTCCTTTCCTAGGTGGCCCCAGCTGCTGGGGATGGGGAGGGGCTTCATCGAGTCCGTCGGCATTCCAGGCGGGAGAGAGGACCTTCTCAAGTTTGGCAGTTACCTCTGTCTTCTCAAGGTCTACCCAGCTTTTCTGGGGATTGGGTGCTGAGGCCTCATCATCCATCCAGGGTCAGCCCTTCCTCAAGCGCTGTTAGACGGACACTGCCCCACTTGGAGTACTCCTCTCTTCCAAGTCCTCCTCTGAGTCCACCATGGAGGAACCCCCTCGGAAGAGAACGTGCAACAGGAGGCACTTGGACTCCCACATAGAGTCCCTTACTGAAGACATGGATTTTGAGGAGGGGAGATGGGTCCCCCAGATTTCCTGAGGAGGTTTCTTTTGGGGATATCCTGGAAGTTCTCAGAGAGACAAATAGTCTTCCCAATCCCCGTCTTTGGATGAGTCCATGTACCTGAAGACGTTTGCGACAGGCCGATCTTCACCCAGGTTTCCCCTTGCTGACAAGCATGTGGACCACATCACCAGCATAGCTTGGAAGGAGCAGGACACAGTGGAATCTGTCCCAAAGAACGCCAATAAGTTCCTCAGTCCTAAGGATAGACCTTTTTGGAGCAAAGGGGTTTCCCGTCAATGCCATTGTCGTGGCCACTGCTACTAAGAAGCAGCTAGCTGAGCAAAGCTCCTCAGTCCATCCCCCAAACAGGGATTCCTGGGCGATTTAACTGTTTTGGAAAGCGTCCGTTTGCCTTGGATACTTTTGGTCTGTGAGCATTTTATTACTGGGCCCACTTTACCCGGCTTCAGAAGGAGTTGGTTTTGGAACTTAACTTTCCTGTCAGTTGTTGCCTCCAAAGAGCCTCAAGTTAATCCCTCTGAGGCTGTCCACTCTCATGTCTTTAGCCAATGCTTCAATGAGTTTAATATCCAATACTGTGAAGGCCACCTTTTGAGCGGCAGTCACTGGCATTGCTTTCAGACGGCATGCCTGGCTTTGCCTTTCCGGGTTTGCAAAACCCTTTAAGGCATTTTTCACTAACTCCCTCTTTGATGCTTCTACTTTGTTTGGACCGTCTATTAAGGAAACTTTAATCCACAGTAAGCATAAAGGGCAAGACTCTCTTCGTTGTAGGGATCAAGTTTTCTACTCCCCTGAGGCCCTTTTCTAAGACTCAGAGAGGAAGTAAGAAGCTGTGGTTCCAGAGGAGTCTTGTCTTCCTTTCAGAACGCTCCCAAAGAATCCTCTTCTACAGGCCCAGGCAGGGGATTCAACGGTAGTTGCCGCCCAAGGTACAGGGGGGGGGGTCTACAAAACCAGGGCGCCAGAGAATCCTTCTTGGAGAAGCCCTTCCTGTGCTCCTGAAGTGCCGCCTGATTGTCCTGCACTGGAGGCAGTTGGGGGTCATTCTTTCCTTTCACCCACTAGCCTGGACAAGTATCACCTCTGATCAGTGGGTGCTAAAAATTATTTCCAGGGGTTACTCCATTCCCTTTTTGTAGCACCTTCCAATTCTGGAAATTTCTTCCAGACGTACCACCCCAACAGAAGGAGTTGGCCCATCTCGTGGTGCATGACCTCCTTTGATATAGCCATTCAAGAGATCCCAACAGGACAACAAGGGTCCCGAATCTGCTGCTTTTTGGTGCCAAAAAAAGACCGGAGACCTCTGCCCGATTCTGGACCTCAGCAAGCGAAACCGAATCTGCTGCTTTTTGGTGCCAAAAAAAGACCGGAGACCTCTGCCCGATTCTGGACCTCAGCAAGCGAAACCTTTCTGCCAAGAGATCCAAGTTCCGGATGGTCACGAAGTCCATTCTGCCTCTCTTGTGCAAGGATGATTGGATGTGTTCAGTGGATCTCAAGGATGCCTACTGTAATATAAAGGTTGACAGATGCTCCAGGAGACACTTGTGCTTTTAGTTAGGGAACAGTCGTGATCATTTCAGAGCCCTGCCCCTTGGACTCACTGGAACCCCCCCCCCCCCAAGTGTTTACTTAAATGTGTGGTAGTGGTGGCAGTCATCTCCAGCTGCAAGGTTTCCAGGTTTTTCCTTGTCTGGATCATTGGCTTCTCATGGCTCCTACAAGGTATTGGCTAACACTGGTGACCAGATATGTCCTCAGTCTTTTCCAGAATCTAGGCATCACAGTGAATCTGCCAGAGTCCAATCTAGTTCTGAAACCTGAAATTCATAGTTCTGTTGGACACTGCATCATAGACTGCAGCACTGCCTTCCCGCAGGGTCCAGCTGATTCAAGATCAAGTCTGCCTTGTTGGATCTAGCATGCCTGCCTGTTCATTTGATTCTTAAAATGCTAAGCTCTGTGGCAATTGCCGTTCAACTGGTGCCTCTCACCTGGTATCATATGCGAGTTTTCCAATGGACCCTTGTAGTCCAGTGGTCCATTCTGTTTCAGCCCATGTGTATGACAATAAAGTTGACTCGGGTGTGCAGGAATCATTAGTTGCTTCAGTCTCAGGGCCTATTTCTAGGCAGGCCATTTTGTCCTCCCCAAGGCCAGTCACCATGAACACCTCCCTGTTGGGGGTGGGGGGCACTTTCAGGGCAGGATGGTTCAAGGCACGTGGTTCCCCATAGAGATCAAATTGCATAGAAACGGTCTAGAGATTATAGCAGTCCTTCTAACGTTGCAAGACTTCTAGGAATGCCTCCCTCTGGGGACCATAGCAATTCAGACTGACACCGTGGCAGTTGTCTGATATGTCTGCATGCAAGGGGGAACACTGTCTTATCCTATATGCAGAGAGGCCGTGAGTGTGTGGGAATGGGTGATGTCTTCCAGGCGCTTTCTTGTTGCAACTCTTATACCCAGGAGTTCCAACGTGCTGGCCGACAAACTCAGCAGGTCCATCTCTTGAGTCCTCCCAAGTGGTCCCTGAATCTGTCAGTGGCAAGGTAAATCTTCAACCATTTGGATCAACCATGCTGCGACCTTCTTGCTTCGTCAGACAGCCACAGATGCAGCAATTACTTTGCCATGATCCCCCCCCCCCCCCCCACCAATCAGGAGTCATCCAGGGATACTCTTGTTCACGATTGGCCTCCAGATCTCCTTTATGCTTAGCCTCCTATTCCCCTAATACCCAAAGTCTTACAGAAAGCTCACCTGAAGACCTTTCTAATCCTCATTGCCCCTTTCTGGCATCGTCCGGCATGACTCTCCTTCCTAAGGTCTCATCTGAAGTATCCACCTTGGATACTGGATCCCATTCCGGATATCATTTCTCATGCTTGTGGGGCTTCCAGTTCCCAGTCTCCAGACCTTTCATTTAACCGCATTTTTTTCTCCAGTTCCAGTAATCCTTTAGTAGTCCAGGCTTCCTTCCCTGATGAGGAGCATTATTTTGGTTCTCAAAAGCTGTCTACAAAGAAGGTATGTTCCAGTAAATGGAAAAGGTTTTCCATTTGGGCCAGGCAGTGGAATCTAGATCCTGTTTCAGCCCCTATTTTTGATATTTTGCTGTTCTTATCTTTCCTTTTTCAGGATGGGGTGAGTTTTTCTACCATTAAGATCCAGTTAGCTGCCATTTCTAATTTCCATATCAACGATGAGCATACCTTTTCTCCAAACTGTGCAAAGCCTTTCGAAAAGGAGTTTTTCTTAGACTTCCTATTAAGGATCCATCCCCACCATAGGATTTGACTTTGGTGCTGCAGTCCCTAATGCAAAAACCTTTTGAACCAGTTGGTTCATGTGATATTAAATTCCTTTCCTTGAAGTCTGCCTTTTTAGTAGCCATTACTTTTGCCAAGAGGATCTCAGAACTTCAGGCTATGTGCATTAAGCCACTGTTCATGATCTTTCATATGGACAAGGGTGTCTCGTAGAACAAATCCTTCTTTTCTCCCTAAAGTGGCCTCTGAAACTAATCTGTCATTTGTTTCAACTACCAGTCTTCTTCCCTAATTACTCCAATAAAGAATGTCTTGCATTGTTTAGATGTCCACAGGCAATTGGGTTTTTATTTTAAAATGACTGAGGGGTTTAGAAAGTTGGACCAACTTTTTGTGGCTTTCTCAGAACAGAAAGGCCAGGCAGTTTCTAAAGTGACTATTTCCAGGTGGATTGCTGGTTGTATTTCCTTCATTTATGCTAGTCAGCATTTAGAACTACTATCCAGACTAATTAAGGCCCACTCTGCAAGGCCTGTTACTATGTCATCAGTGGTTTTGGCTAGACTTTCCATTGGTGGGATTTGTGCTGCTGCAACGTGGTCTAATCCACACACTTTCATTTCGCACTACAGATTGGACTTGGTATCTAGGAACAGGGCTTCCTTTCATTCCTCCATGCTCCAGCATATTCTTCCTTGAGGCCACCCAGGGTCAAAAGTAGCTGGGGACTCTGACCCATGTGTGAAGAATGACATCGATAGCATCAGGTACTTACATACTTACCATAACTTGGTATCTGTGTTGTCTAGTGTCATTATTTGTCACATTCCTGCCTTCCTTCCTTCCTTCTGGGGGTTCTGGTGAGGCTGAAGTGGCTTGTATTTGGCGAGACATTTTTGGCTTCTGCATTTCAGCTAATTTAGTACCCTCTATTTGACGGGTATAAGGTCGCAAGGGATTATGGGAAGGAGAGGAGCTTGAGCTTTGGATCTGTCTGATAAGTTGCCGGCTCAGATGTGAGGTCAGATCCAAGACCGATCTGTGATGAATGACACTGGATGGCACAGATGCCAAGTTATGGTAAGTACATAACTCTAAATTTTTAAACACTGTGAACCATTTAGTCTCCTTGGAGTAATGGGTCCTTTTAGGTACCTTGTATTCACTAAATGGTGTTTTGTCCTGCAACAAGTACAAATGAATGAATCTTTTGATACTAGTAGTATAGGATGCTAAGGTACCTGACAGTGTCCTTCCATATTGCTGTTGCAGTATTTTGCTCTGAAGGGTCTCTTGCCAAGGATAGCCCATCATTTGGGCGGTATACCAAAGCCTTTGGATTTTGTAGGTGTTATCCGTCACGTCTATGCTTCCCGTGTAGGGCATAAAGGAGACATATGGACAAAAATACGTAACGACTTGCCCCAAAAGGAACAAAATACCCCCCCCCCCCCCAAGGACAACGTAGAACATATACATCCAGAAGAAGAAAGTTTAGAAGTGAAAGAAACAGAGCTCCATGGCCAGGAGGTTGACAAAAGATGGGGAAAGAAGGGAGGGGAAGGAATGAATACTGCAACAGTGAAGAGAAAGACATCTACTGTTATGGTAATAGTTTGCACAACTATACTATGTCCTTCCATATCACTGTTGCAATATTCTTCACTGATCGGACAGTACAAGAACTAAGAAGATGGGGAGAAGGAAGGCACAGAAGAGCCCTCTACAAACCTATGCAGAATAGCCCTGGCAAAACCTGCCATGTTCATGGCAACAACATCCAATTTGTAATACTTACTAAAAGTATAGACAGAGGACCAAGTAGCAACTTCAAGGATGGAATTGTGTCCAAACCCTTGAAAAAGGCACCAGAAGAGGCAAGCACCCCCTAGTAGAATGTGCCTTCACAGATGAAAGACATTTACCATGAAAGGAATAGCAAAAGGAAATGACCTTTGAGATTCAGGAGAAGATGGCTTGCTTGGAAACAACCAAACCTAAATCCCTCAGTAAACAATACTGCAACAGTTGAAGACATGCCGTGTACTAGTCTGTGTTGTATGTTATTTACAACAGTACATCTTGCAGTGTTTTGCATGAAGTACTACTTTATCCTTTACTATGTGATAAAATTTGAGATGATCTGTTGGCACTTCACATGTAATGCTGACCATTGTGAAGTGTGCAGTTGTAGAGTATACTGAGGCCACTTGTACCCAATTTGTTTTGCGTTATGCAGTTGTCTGAATTGTGCAGCTGTTACTTTTATACTTAATGGGGAATTGTCTTCCCTTAAGGGCCTTGACTAAGCCGGAGTTACCTCACTCAAAATGTAGTGAATACTAGCCTAACTTTGCAGTTGAATTTACATTTCTCTGATAATTAGAACAGTTTGAGAACATTTTTAACAGCGTCATTTACACTGGTGTTGGGCACTTGCATTATTCTCTGTAAAGTTAATGGAATGACAAGTTTCCTGTGTAAGTAAGTTGATATCTTCAATAATTTGATCTACATGTATCCAGTGTTGATGATGGTATTTCTTTTAAAGGAACTTGAGACCCCCACTGACAAGAGAATATTTGTTCTTGCTGCATCATTGAAAGCTGGCTATACCATTGAACGATTGTATGAACTAACAAAGATCGATCGCTGGTTCCTTCACAAGATGAAAAACATCATTGACCATTTAAGCGTCCTGGAGTCATATAAGCAGAATGAGAGTAACATGCCTATTGAAGTTCTTAAAAAAGCCAAGCAGTTGGGTTTCTCTGATAGGCAGATTGCACTTGTAGTGCACAGGTAAGCCTCCAAACTCAAGACAGATTTAGTTCCATGCATTCTTATGAAGATGAAAGCCTTTTGTCATTTTATTACTGGTTGTTAAGACACTTAGAAGTTTGCTACCTTGATAACTCCAGAAAAGTTTCTGTAATGGTTATAATTTGTTTGTATAGAATGTATTAAGGCTGTGTTGATTAAGCAGTACGTGCCCCAAGTTTTGATGCCACAAATTTAGGGCAAGAATCATTTGGCCTTCAGTTTGTATATTTTTGACATAATTGCCCATGGTGACTGAGTTCACTCACCTGCAGCAGCAGCTAAACTGCATCATTTACAGTATTCTTGCTTAATCGTTTGTTGTCTGCTCCATACAAATGTAAACTTTGTAATCCTTGTGTTATCCCACCTCCTTGGCTTCACTTTTCATTATCCTGCCACATTTTTGTAGAGCAGTATTTCATGTATTGGTTGAGCTCTCTTCCATTTTCATGTCTGTGCTGATCTGTCTTCTGACCCTGAATTAGATGAAATGGTGGAGTAGCAGGTGGAGAGATGGATCATCTCCATTCATCTCTACCTTGGCTGCCTTAAGTCCTCCTTCAGCAGTATCCCTCCAAATCCTCCCTGACAGTGTAGTACATTCAGGTCATATAACCCTTTGCTTTCCATATTTCCATATAATAATACTCTATTGTTTTGACAACACAAGCTCATCCATTTGGGTCTTTTTATTCCACTTGCTATTTATTAATTGTTGCATGCTGTTACATGCTTTCCAGTAGCCTAATTTCCTTTTCTGTATAAGGTCTCCAGTAGAATGCATGCTACTGCAGATGCAGTGAAAGGGATGGACTCCATTTCCTGAGCCCATTTCCCTTGCTGTTTATCCTGTGGTCCTTTTGGATTATTGTTTTTAAGTGCCCTGACATCCCTTTGGTCTACACACCTGTCTGTCAACCTAACATATTGTTGGCCCATGTCTTTATAAATTTACTAAAAGATATGAAAGAACAAATTGTTAGATAATGATTATGGCGACTGGGTGTAATACATAGGAATAATACAAAGGCGATCACAAGGACGTTAAGATGCCTGCCAAGCCTTATACACATTTAAGTAGACCATCCTACAAGCTCTTGCGTCTGTTGTCAAGCATTTATACCTATTTTTAGAGTGGACTTTACTTTTACGAAGTGAGAGATTTGTCAGAATTTGTTTGCTCTAACACCCCTTTATCTGAGTACACTTCTTCCTGGAGTAAATGGTGTTACTCCATGATCATCATATTCTTTTATAGTCTTATTTCTTCTTTCCCCACACCCCACAGCAAGTTATCTTTAACTGAAGATTTCTGTCAGTCGGTGCACAATAAAGGACTAGTGATTGCACTGCTGTCTCCCTTCAGCCAGTCTTCCAGATTTTTCTCTCTTGTGAACTTTTGTTGGACTTTGTATGTCTTTAAGCTTACAATCAAGAAAGATGGGAATATGAAATCCCAGTGTAATTCAGTGGGCAACGGTAAAGATAAGAAATTTGGAACCTGCGGATTCTCTATCTTGGATGGGTCCGGAGCCGCTGTGCAGGCACCGGCTTCTGAGGGTGTATTCAGGCCTACTGACTTGAAGAATGGAGTCTGTTTAATATTCTTCTTCCAGGCCTAAAATTCGAACCATGCCTAGAAAACTGATGCCCAGACTGCATGGTCAGGCCTCTATGCCTAAAAAACAATTGATAAGAATAGTTGAAGACCTTATTACTTTAATCAAGGGAAGCCAGCCTTCCCCCTCTGAGACCTAGGACTGAGTTTGCTTATGATGCTTCTGACCAGGATTCTGAATTTTCTGTTTCCTCTGATGACCAGGATTTACCTTTATCTACCTATGAGGATTCTGATGCTGAGGACTCTATTCCTTCTGCTTCTCCCCCAGAGGATTTCTCTTTTGGTGAAACCTTGCATACTCTCAGGGAGCATTTTCATTAGGAATGTCACGATTTCTCTGATTCTAAAAAGAGGCTTAGGGATTTCTTACTACTGCACCAGCACCGGCCTTTAGCCATACCTCCTGTACTAAACTTTGTTGATGCCTTTTCGGAATCTAGCTTGGCCCCTGACTCTTTACCTCCTGCTCCCAGAAAACCTGACAGATATTACAGGATGTTCGTGTTTCACTGTTGCAGTCATTACATTTGGGTAATCTGCTGGCAGGTTGCCCTCAGTCGGCCTGATTAACAAAGTCTTGGGTCCTGCATCGGTTGCTGTCCCTTCTTCCATGACGTCAGGTCGTCAGGGGTATAAAATTTGCAGCCGACACCATTACATTGGTCTTTTCTTGCCGCATGGTGCCAGAAGCAGTTCGCAAGTGCCGGTCGGCCGACTCCTGAAATTTTCGTTTTCGAGTTTCAGAACCAAAGTCTTCAACTAAAAAGCCAAGTACCCTGTTGGGGAAACTTTTTCTTGCTCCTTACCGATGTCAGTAAAAGTTAATAATTGCATTACTTCTGGGAAGCAAATACCTCATAAGGATTTTCATTTGTACTGTATTCCTTGCCTAGGCCCTGACCACAACGTACCTTGCTGTCGGTTTTGTGCTAAATTTAATCAGTGCGCTATTAAACGTCTGTATATTTTTGCTTCTAAATATTTTGGCTCACGCTTTAATTATCCAGAAATGTCATCTGTTAGCAATCCGACTACCAGAATGCCTAAAAAGCGCAAAGAAAAAGACGGAGACAGGCCGTTGAGGTCCAAAACTGATGACACTTCTAAGCCAGTTCGCCAGTACTCAGTGAGGCGCTTTCACAGCCCCTGATACCCGCTGCTGTTTCGCAGGCCTCTACTGAGACCCATTCGGAGTCCAGTATGCCGCGACTTGCTTTAATTGTGGAACCTGTGGATGTCTCTACCTTAGATGGGTCAGGAGCCGCTGTGTAGGCACTGGCTTCTGAAGGTGTTTTCAGGCCTACAGATTTGTATATTAGACGGACGCCATCTTCAAACCTAAGGCCAAAATCTAAATTTATGTCTAAAAAACCGATGCCTGGATCACATGTGCAGGCCCCTAAGCCTAAAAAACAAATTATCAAAATGGCTGAAGATTTAATTACTCTGATCAGGGGTAGCCCCCCCCCCTTATAAGAGGCCAGTTAAGATTGTGAATCTTCTGAACAGGATTCTGTTTCTTCTGACTCTTCTAATGAACAGGATTTGTCTATACCTACTTATGAGGACTCAGATGCAGAATATTCCATTCCTTCTGCTTCTCCCCCTGAGGATTTTTCTTTTGGGGAAACTTTACATACCTTACGGGAACATTTCCACTGGGAAAGTCAAGATTTCTCTGAATCTAAAAAGAGACTTGGGGATTTTTTTCTTCTTCCTCAGCATAGGCCTTTGGCTATAAACCCCCTGTTCTAGACATTGTTGATGATGTTTTTCAGAATCTAGTATGGCTCCTGATTCTATGCCTCCGGCTCCTTGTAAGCCAGACAAATACTACAGGGTTCCTTTTCAAAAATCCTATTGCAGATCCTGAAACCATTTCTCAGGGTCCGAAGGGCATTAAGGCCTCTACTGCTAAAAATCCTACCCCTTCTGATAGAGATTCCAGGGCGCTGGATAGATGGGGTAAGAAGGTTTATACTTCTGCAACTTTGGCAATCAGGACTTTAAACCGTCAGTTTCATATGCTTAAATATCAGCAGCATATCATGGGACTGCTTAAACAGAAAATGATAATTTCTGACTGTGTGGAAAATAAAGATTTACAGGATTTATTGCATTCAGCTGAACAAGTTGGAAAACATACTTTGCAATGTGGTTTTGATTCTTTGGAGGCCTCTTGCATGGCTGTTGCAACTGGGTCTATGCTAAGAAGGTATGCTTGGCTCAAAGAGCAAACTCTGCCTGATTATGTTAAAGCGAAATTGTTGGATGCTCCAATACAACAGGACAGTCTCTTTGGTAATAAGGCTGAAGAAGTTTTAAAAAAATGGAAGATAAAGCTAAATCTATGCAAACTGTGAAAGACTTCTTACAAGTGCAACCTCCAAGATTTAGTAGGCACAGGCCTACTAAGAACTGGTCCTTTCCAGTTCCTTCGAGAGCCACTCAAGTCAAACCCAGACATTCCAAAGGTTCCAGGTTTCAGTCACAAGGGACTTTTAGAACAAAACAACGGGGTGCCTCCTCCTCCTCCTCCACCAAATCTGGAAACAAGAAGGCACCTCCGTATGGTAAGCAGTCTCAATGACTTCCCTCTACTCTTACCAAGCACTTACCTTTTAGCCGCCCCTTTGGGGGGAAAACTGGTACTTCATGCAAGAAACTGGCAAATTATAACCCAGGACAAATGGGTTTTAAATGTAGTATCCCAGGGATACAGATTTAATTTCCACATGTTGCCAATCCCAAACGGATGGCCAGACCTGCCCCCAAATCAGTGGGCAGAGGCCCAGAAACAAGTACTCTCTCTCATGAACTTGGGAGCTATTCAACTAGTCCCAGAAGAGGAAAAGGGACTAGGTTTCTACTCGAGACTTTTCCGGGTACCCAGAAAAGACAAATCATGGCGTCCAATTGTGGACTTATCTACTCTAAACCCATTTCTGGACATTCCAAAATTCAAGATGCTGACTCTTCAGCAGTTACTTCCTATGCTAGGCAAAGATGCCTGGTTGGTAACTGTAGACTTGAGGCTTACCTGCATATCCCAATCAGGGAATCTTGCAGAAGATACCTCCGCTTCAAAGCAGGCTATTTGCATTACCAGTTCTCTGCACTGCCCTTTGGCTTATCTACTGTGCCAAGGGTCTTCAAAAAGTGCCTGGCTCCAGTAATTGCATTTTGCAGGCAAAGAAATATTCAAATATATCCATACCTGGATGATTGTCCAATTCAGGCAGAAAACGGACATTCTTCAAAAACATCTGGCGTTTGCAAAAAAGGTTCCAACTTGTCTACGGTACACCATAAACAAAAAGAAATCACAACTGGTACCCTCTCAAAAAATTACATTCCTGGGTGCAAACTTGAATACAACTGCCGAGATGGCTTACCTGACGCCAGAAAAGCAAATTCATTTGGTAACTTGCTTCAAACACGTGGCCACAAAAACCCTGCCATCTGCAAAACAAATTCTGCAAGCCTTGGGCTTCATGGCCTTCTGCATTCTTCTAATTCAATATGCAAGACTGCATATGAGGAAACTTCAGTGGTACTTAGAATTTATGGAGTCAGCATTGTTACAGCCTGGAAACAATGATTCTTATCATATCTTGCCTGCAACTAGAGTTCCTATGGTGGGCAGAAGCCTGCCACCAAAACAAGGGACTACCATTCACTCCACCCCCTGCTGCCCAAACCCCAACTACAGACGCATCAGACTATGCTTGGGGGGGGGGTTCATTTGGCAGGGAAGTGCATTCAGGGCAAATGGAGCCCCAATCAAATGCACCTTCATACCAATCAAAAAGAGATGCTAGCTGTACAGAATGCACTGACAGCCGTCAAGGACCACTTTCATCCAGGACAATTAATGATCAAGACAGGCAACACAGTTATGTGGCACATAAACAAATGGGGGGTACACACTCCTACCCCCCTTTGCAGACTAGCCATGGCATTGTGGAACACGGCCTTGACCTATCAAGTACAACTACAAGCTCAGTTCCTGCCAGGAAAGCTGAATACTCTGGCAGACGAACTAAGCAGAAATCTCATGGACCCACACGAATGGAAACTGGAACCACGGATTTTCAACATGTTGATACGCAAATGGGGGAGTCCAGACATAGATCTTTTTGCCTTACCCCAGAACTATCAGTTGGACAAATTCTGCACAAGGACTCATCACAAAAAAATCTTGGAAAGTGGATGCTCTATCAGTCTATGCTTTTCCACCTCTGCCTCTGCTCTCCAAAGTTCTACTAAAAGTCACACAGGACAAACCAAAAATGATTTTGATTGCTCCAGACTGGCCTCGCCAAAACTGGTACCCACTCCTGCGCAATGTGTCACACCTTCCAATGTGGCACCTGCCTCAGACACCTTACTTATCGTCTCAGCAGAACAACCAAATTCTGCACACTCTGCTCCAAACTTTGAATCTTGCAGCATGGCTAATCACCTAAATTCATCCTTAGCATCCCTTAGCAAACCTGTGATGGATGTCATTTTGGAGGCAAGAAGGCCTAGTACTAGAAAATGTTATGCTGACAAATGGAAAAGATTCTGTGACTGGAGTCAATCACAAGGGATAAGCACAACAGTGCCCAATATTCCTCAGATTTTACAATACTTAACTGAGATGCTTCACAAGGGCGTGTCCATTTTCTTCCATAAAAATCCATGCCTCAGCCATTTCAGCTCATTACAACACTGAACCCTCCCCTCTTCTGTCATCCTCTGCTAAAGCAGTATCTCAGTGGGGCAAAAAACTTAAGGCCACCCAGGAGAGCTCCAAACCCTGCCTGGGACCTCAATTTTGTATTGGAAAAACTCACTCTCCCTCCTTTCGAGCCAGCTGCTACTGCAGACTAAAAAAATTCTCTCTTTGAAAACAGCTTTCCTTTTAGCAGTCACTTCAGCTAGAAGGATTTCCGAATTAGAGGCTCTTAAGGCAGTGGAGCTTTACATTATTTTTCATGCGGACAGGGTGTCCTTCATGCCAAAGGTGGTATCCAGTGTGGCTCTTAATTAGACGATTCATTTGCCAACTTTCTTTCCCAATGCACAGAACAAGGGGGAGCGGATTCTGCATTCATTGGATGTACACAGACAACTTAGATATTACTTAAACAGGACAAAATCTCTTAAGAAAATCTGAACTACTAGTGGCATTTGCTGCTGGGGTAGAGGGAAAGGCTATTTCAAAGCAGTCTATTTCCAAATGGATAAACCATTGTATTTGTTTCTGCTACATGCACCATGGTAAAACTGTCCTCCAGGGGATCAGATCTCATTTCACCAGGGCTGCATCTACTTCTACAGCCTTTCTCAGAGGTGTTCCTACCAGAGACATTCTAGAAGCTGCTACCTGGAGCTCAGTTCATACGTTCACCAAACATTGCCATTTAACTTTCTTCTCTAAATCCAGAGCTGGCTTTGCCACTGCTGTACTGCAGGGCCTTATAGCTGGTCCTAATGCTGTATAAATCCATCTTCCCAATCATAGCTTTGGGATTCTACCCAAATGTAATGACTGCAACAGTGAAATACGAAGAACATAGTACAGTTGTGTACACTTACCATAAATGTAGATGTTAGAGTGTATTCACTGTTGCAATCCTGGCTTTCCTCCCTCCAACCCCCTGTTTTTCTCTTACTATACCTCTACTTTCCTTTTTGGAGTGTTTGCTTTTGTTTGGATGTATATTTTTGTGTTTTTAATTACTTAAATATTTGGCTCCCCATTTGGGGGGCACCTAACATCTGGGGCAAGAAAAACTGATGTAATGGCGTCTGTTGCATGTTTTATACCCCTGACGACCTGACGTCCTAGAAGAAGGGACAGCAACCAATGCAGGATCCAAGACTTTGTTAATCAGGCCGACTGAGGGCAACCTGCCAGCAGATTACCCAAATGTAATGACTGCAACAGTGAATGCACTTGAACATCTACGTTTATGGTAAGTGTACACAAACTGTACTGTTCCTGACTCTCTCAAGTTCCTTTTTAAAAATCCTACTGCTGACCCTGAGACCATTTCACAGGAACCCAAGGGTATTAAAGCTACTACTGCCAAGAATCCTACCCACTCTGATAGAGACTCCAGGGCGCTGGATAGTTTGGGTAAGAAGGTGTACACTTCTGCAAATTTGGCCATTAGGGCTTTAAACTGCAGATGTTTTTCATGTTTCACTGTTGCAGTCATTACATTTGGGTTAGCTGCTTGCAGTAGCCCTCAATTGGCCTGATTAACAAAGTCTTGGGTCCTGCGTCAGTTGCTGTCCCTTTTTCCATGACGTCAGGTCGTCACGGGTATAAAACATGCAGCTGATGCCATTACATCAGTCTTTCTTGCCGTGTGGTGCCCAAAGCAGAATCAGTTCGCAAGTGCCAGTCGGCCAACTCCTTAAATTTTCGTTTTCGAGTTTCAGAACCAGTCTTCGACTAAAAGCTAAGTACCCCGTTGGGGAAACTTTTTCTTGCTCTAAACAGATGTCAGTAAAAGTAATTGCATTACTTGTGGAAAGCAAATACCTCATAAAGATTTTCATTCATACTGTATTCCTTGCCTAGGCCCTGACCACGACGTACCTCGCTGTTGGTTTTGTGCCTTATTTAAACTACGAACTATCTGTCTTCTGTATATTTTCGCTTCTAAATATTTTGGTGCTGTGTTCAGTTATCCTGATATGTCTTCGGTAAGCCATCCGACTACCGACATTCTGAAAAAATGCAAAGCTAGAGAGAGACAGGCTGCCTATGTCCAAAGCTGCCGACCGCGGTTCTCATAAGCCATTCGCCAGTTTGCCGGTACTCAGTGAGGCGCTTTCGCAGTCCCTGATACCCGCTACGCTACTTCAGATTCGCAGGCCTCTACGGAGACCCATTTGGAGTCCAGTATGCCACAAGATGCTTCAACTGTGGAACCCGCGGATGTCTCTATCTTGAATGGGTCCGGAGCCGCTGTGCAGGCACCGGCTTCTGAGGGTATTCAGGCCTACTGACTTGCATATTAAACCGACGCCATCTTCTTCTTCAAGGCCTAAATCTTGAACCATGCCTAGAAAACTGACACCCAGACCGTCATGGTCAGGCCTCTATGCTAAAAATCAAATGATAAGAATGGCTGAAGACCTTATTACTTTAATCAGCTTTCCCCCTCTGAGACCTAGGACTGAGTTTGCTTATGATACTTCTGACCAGGATTCTGTATTTTCTGTTTCCTCTGATTACCAGGATTTACCCTTATTCTACCTATGAGGATTCTGATGCTGAGGTCTCCATTACCTCTACTCCCTTACCCACCCCCCCCCCCGCACACACACACACACACCACCACCCCCCCCAGAGGATTTCTCTTTTGGTGAAACCTTACATACTCTCAGGGAGCATTTTGGTTGGGAAAGTCAGAATTTCTCTGATTCTAAAAAGAGGCTTAGGGATTTCTTACTCCTGCCCCAGCACAGGCCTTTAGCCAATACCTCCTGTACTAGACATTGTTGATGATGCCTTTTCGGAATTTAGCTTGGCCCTGACTCTCTACCTTCTGCTCCCAGAAAACCTGATACATATTACAGGGTCCCTGACTCTCAAGTTCCTTTTTAAATATCCTACTTCGGATCCTGAGACCATTTCACAGGGACCCAAGGGCATTAAAGCTACTACTGCCAAAAATCCTACCCCTCTGATAGAGACTCCAGGGCACTGGATAGATGGGGTAAGAAGGTATACACTGGCCATTAAGGCCTTAAACTGACAGTTTCATATGTTTTAGTATCAGCAGCATATTATTGGATTGCTTAAATAGAAAATGATGTTGATTCCTGATTGTGCTCAAAATAAGGAATCTGAAGTAGTTAACTTCATTCTTTCTGCACATATGGGTATTCGGATCAGATTCGGATCCGAGCCGGCAAAAACTTTTCAGGCATCAGCTCCAAGCTTCTCCCTTACCCATATTACATCACTTCCTCCTATCTGGCCCCAGATCTCATTTGCCGCTCTGAGTCAGCATCGTGGTCTCTGAGCTCTAAGCAAGGTTATAAGGTTTTCTGGTCTTATTAGTGTAGTTGGGTGTGAATACCTTTCCCTTTTTTCCTCCCTTCTTCGCGCTTGTAGTCTGGTTTCCTGCCTAGGCCCAATCCCGTGTGTGCCATTGGGGCTTTTACTGTTCTCCTCTATGGCTGAACAGCCTAAGGTTCTTAAGAAATGCACTCAAAAGCTCTCACCAGCCAATGGCCACACTCTGTGTGTTTTATGTTTAGGGGTCGCCCATCTGTCTGCATTCTGCGACATTTGTTCAGGCTTTAACCCTAGGGCACTGAAGGATCGTCGGGCTAAGCTTGTGGCTAAAGGTCTGCTACCAGCTTCTGCCCTGGAGTCCGCCTCAGTTTCCTCCCCAGCCAGTAACACTTTGCAGGCAGGGACTTAACCTCCCGCCAGGCCTGCTTCATCGGATTTGTCCCAGAGAGGTAGGGACAGAAGAGAGAAGCACCACCACAAAGAGAGGGACAGGCCCAGAAAAAGATCACCGGACAGGGAGTCTTTCTCCAGCCCCTCTTCAAAGGCACCGAGGTCTCGCTCTCCTCTGCTCCACTCTCCCCGTTTCTCGCTGGAGCCGAGGGAGCCATCGGACCCGAGGAACTCCCCTCAGATCCGGCCCAGACCCGAGTCGGTTGCTTCCTCCAGGTCAACTCAGAGTGTCTCCGAAATTGATATGGACAGGCTGAGGAAGTTCATCCACAACCAGATTCAGATGGGGGTCTTACCAGGGCCCTCTCCCATGGGAGAGAGGGTCCTTCTACAACTATGTTCCACCCTATTTCTCCTTCCCCGATTCGACCCGACGCTTTGGGGTTCTCGGGTCAGAGACCTTTCGGAGCTGTTGGGTCGGCGCCGATGGTTCTCGTTTCCTCGATACTGGCCATCACCTTGAGTTCCTCGGATCCGATCTCTGATCCAGGAGACTCTGAGCCTTAGTCGGGGAGTCGGACCCGAGGGTTGAGATCTTGCTCTTTCGGATCCCATCCTCAGTGCCCAGACTACCCTGCTGTCAGCTGCGATCCCTGCTTCAGATCAGAGGACAGCCTCATCCTTATGAGCTACGGAGTTGTGCTCTCCATCAGCATTCAGGGCAGTGGAAAGGGTTCTCTCCCAGGGGTTGAGGCCACAGCTCACCTACTCGGATCCTACCCAGACCCCTCTGATTTTGGATTCTGCTCCCATTACCCTGTTGCAGGGACAGCCCGTGCCAAAGCAACCTCAAGGTTTTCCCCTCCAGGAACCCCCGGAGGCTTACGAATCCTTTTCAGAGAGTCCCACTGGAGAGGAGCCTTGTAAGCGCAAGTGTAAGAGGAGGCACTTGGACTCCCCTGAGTCCATTACCACTGATATGGACTTGGATGAAGGAGAGGGTTCCCCCAGATCACCTACCAAGGACGTCTCATTCGGAGACGTTATGGAGATCCTCTGCCAAAGAGGAGGTTGGTCAGCCCCCAAACCCTTTGCGGATGAGTCCATATTCCTGGAGGCCTTTGGCGCAGGCCCATGTACTTCCTGGGTCTCCCCACCAGCTGACCCTTTGGTGGACCTCATCACCACTAGGGCATGGAAGGATCCTGACACCGTAGAGCCTATACCCAAAAGGCCAGACAGAATTCTTTCCCCGCTGTCAGACAGGCAAGCATGGTCCAAGGGATCCCCGGTAGATACTTTGATGGTTGCAGCAGCCACAAAGAAGGAACTGGCACAGGAGAGTTCCTCAGTTCATCCACCAGACAAGGAGTCCAGGTTGATGGATCATTTCGGGAAGCGCATGTACTAGTCAGCGACATTTTCTATCCGTGCGCTGAATTACTTGGCACATGTCATCCAACTGCAGCGAGACATATCTGAACTAACTGAGTCGCCCCCTGAGTCTGTGTCGCATCAGGACAAGCAGTCCCTTTACTGCGAAGATGACTGCACTGAAATCAGTGACTATTACCTCTATGCGTCTCCTCTCTCATGCTACGGAGGGCGCCGCTAGAGCTGCTGGTACAGGCGTTGCCTTGAGGCGACACGCCTGGATCAGGCTGTGTCAATTTGCGGACCCCTTTAAGCTGTCTTTCATCAATGCCCCTTTCGATGGGTCATCCCTCTTTGGGAAGACTGTACGTGACACACTAAACCAGAGTGAGAAGGACGGAAAGACTTTGTCAGCCGTCAGAATCCACTTCTCTAACCCCCAGAGGTCCTAGTCCAGGAACCAAAAGGGACAAAAGAAGATGTGGTTCCGAAAATCAGTCTTTTCGTGACACTCTGGAATATTCGTCCCCAGAGGCAGAGGGGGACAAGATCAACACCATCCCAGAGGCAGAGGGGGTACCAGAAACTTTGGGTCTAGGAAACTTTTTTCCGACAGACCCGCACAGCAACCCTGAGGGGTTGCCCGGCTGCTCTACTCTGGAGGCAGTTGGGGGAAGATTTTCCTTGCATCCAGTGGCATGGGAGTCGATTACTGCAGACCGCTGGGTGTTAAACATCATATCCAAAGGATATTCTATCCCCCTCATTTCATGTCCCATAACTCTAGCATGCCTTCCAGATGTTCCACCCTCTCACAGGGAGGCTGCAGCATTAGAGGTTTCGAAGCTGCTACAAAAACGAGCCATCGAGCCGGTCCCCCCAGATCAGTCCAGATCAGGCATCTACTCCAGGTTCTTTTTAGTGCCAAAGAAGATGGGGGACTTCAGGCCCATTCTGGACCTGTCTATCCTCAACCTGTCGGTAGAGAAACAAAAGTTCCGGATGGTCACTCTACAGTCCATTCTACCATTTCTGAGAGAATCCGACTGGATGTGCTCGTTAGACCTCCAGGACGCTTACTATCACATAAAGGTCCACAGGAACTCCAGGAGGTTTCTACACTTCCGGCTAGGGGCCAGCCACTTTCAATTCAGAGCCCCAGCCTTCGGTCTCACCACAGCTCCCAGGGTGTTCACCAAGGTTATGGCGGTCGTAGCGGCTCACCTGAGACTTCAGGGCATTCAGGTATTCCCCTATCTAGACGACTAGCTCTTCGCTGCATCCACCAAACGTCTCTTGTGTCAGGCCCTACACTACTTCCTCAGTCTGGCTCACAAGTTAGGCATCACGATCAACCTCATCAAGTCCCACCTGACTCCAGTTCAGATCATAGACCTCATCGGGGCACGGTTGGATTCGATTCAATCAAAGATTTTTCTCACCCCGGAAAGGATAGAACATCTCAGACTCCATGTATCAGCGATCTTGGATCACTTTGTAGTCACAGCAGCTGATGTTCTCAGGGCTCTGGGTTCGATGGCAGCCTCAGTCTCTATCCTGCAAGTCCTTCAGTGGAATCTAGCAGTTCAATGGTCCTGGCTAGACCTACTGATGAGTTTCCACATCCAAATTAACTGGACATGCAGATCATCACTGCAGTGGTGGCTTCAATCAGCGGACATCTTTGCGGGGTGCAGCTTTCTTGCCCCTCTGGCTCAGGCCACTGACGCTGCCCAGCTCGGGTGGGGGGCACTTCCTGGGAAGAACGGTCCAAGGCACGTGGTCCCTTCCAGAGACCAAGGTGCACATCAATGTCCTGGAGATGAGGGCAGTGCTTTTAGCGTTGAGAGCCTTCCACCCTGTCCTACCTCTGGGAATGGTAGCCATTCAGTCAGACATGTCTGTTGTCTGGTATATAAACAAGGAGGGACCCGATCCTACCCCCTTTGTCACGAGGCCATGAGGGTTTGGGAGTGGGCCATATCTACCAGACATTTTGTCATAGCAATGCATATCCCAGGACGCTCCAACATTCTATCGGACAGTCTCGGCAGGGCAATCCTTCTGCCTTACGAGTGGTCTCTGAAACAATCAGTGGCGGAGAAAATCTTCCTGGTTTGGGGTCAACCTTGCTGCGATCTCTTCGCTTCTCCTTCCAACACGAAGTGCAGTAACTTCTTCGCTCTGATTCCCCCTCCAGGAGATGTCCCGAGGGACGCTCTAGTCCATGCTTGGCCTCCCGGGCTACTGTATGCTTATCCCCCATTGCCTCTTATTCCGAAGTTCCTTCAAGAGAGCTTGCTGGCTGCAGTGCAAAGTCATTTTCATAGCTCCCTTCTGGCCTCGCCAAGTGTGGTTTCCCTTCCTATGGTCTCACTTGTTGGCTCCTCCATGGACTCTAGATCCCTGTCTGGATCTAATTTCTCACCCATCGGGCATGCCTCTGCCAACCCTGGACAGTCTCAAGCTGACAGTGTGGCTGCTGCAGTTCCCATGATCATCAGGACTCCTGGACTTTCGTCCCCTGTTAAGAACATTCTGGTAGCTTCCCTTAAAGCATCCACTAGGAAACTCTACAATAGCAAATGGAGACATTTTTGTGTTTGGGAATCTCAACGCAATCAGAACCCGTTTACAGCCCCCGTTCTGGTCATACTGGATTTTTTGGCCGATCTTTTTCTATCAGATGCAAGTGCTTCCACCATCAAAGTTCAACTGGCTGCCATCTGTAATTTTCATGTAGGTGAAAATAAGGTTGCTCTGGCTTCTGCCAAATTATGTAAAGCTTTCCTGAAGGGCACTTTTTTATTGCGACCACCAGTTAAAGAAACGGTGCCCCCCTGGGATGTGACTTCAGTCCTTCAAGCCTTGACTTCTCCCTTTTTCGAGCCAGCCGGTTCAGTTCAGATGAAGTTTTTGTCGTGGAAGACTGCATTCTTGGTTGCTATCACTTCAGCTAAAAGAGTTTTGGAGTTGCAGGCCATGTCCTCCTTGCCCCCCTATTTGGTTTTTCACAAGGATAGGGTTTTGCTGCGTATGAACCCTTCTTTTCTTCCCAAGGTGGCCTCAGCAGCCAATATTAATCAATCTATAAATTTGCCAGTCTTCTTCCCAAATTTCCAAAATAGAGGTGAACATAAGCTTCATTTATTGGCTGTCCATAGACTGCTTCATTTTTACCTCCATAGGACTAAACCCTTCCGGAAGTCGGACCAATTGTCTCTTTTTCAAAACCATTTTTGGGCAAAGCAGTTTCGAAAGTGTCCTTAGCAAGGTGGATCTCTTTGTATTGCACAAGTTTATAAGGACAAAGCTTTATCTCCTCCTGGTGTATTGAAGGCTCATTCCACTAGGGCAATGGCCACTTCTGCAGCTTTTTGGCCAAGAGTTCCGTTAGACGCTGTCTGTGCGGCAGCGACTTGGGCCACTTCGCACACATTCATCTCTCATTATAAATTGGATCTTATTTCCAGAGGGAGAGCATCTTTTGGCTCTGCTGTGCTCAGAAATATCCTTCCATAAGGGCCTCTCAGGAATACTAGTAGCTGGGGACTCTGTCCCATATGTGCAGAAAGAATGAAGTTAACTACTTCAGATAAAGAAGTTATGTCCTTAGTATAACGTTCCATCTGAGTAGTTAGACTTCATTCTTCTGCACCTTCCCTCCCTCCATCCCTCTCACTCTTCAGGTTTTTCCTGTTTAGGATTGTGGTCATGTTGCCATTTAGTGTCAGCAAACTCGATCTGGGGCTAGATAGGAGGAAGTGATGTAATATAGGTAAGGGAGGAGCTTGGAGCTGATGCTTGAAAAGTTTTTGCCGGCTCTGATCCGAATACCCATATGTGCAGAAGAATGAAGTCTAACTACTCAGATGGAATGTTATGGTAAGGACATAACTTCTTTTTTACAGGATGTTCTTCGTGTTTCAATGTTGCAGTCATTACATTTGGGTAATCCTGCTGGCAGGTTGCCCTCAGTCGGCCTGAATTCCAAAGTACTGGGTCCTGTGTCGGCTGCTGTCGCCCCTTCCCTGACGTCTGTTCATCGGGGGTATAAAAGATGCGGCAGACGCCATTTTCTTCAGTCTTTCCTTGCTGCGCGGTGCCAGAAGTACCGGTCGGCTGACTCCTGAGATTTTCGAGTTAGAGTTTCAGATTCAAAGTCTTCAATAAAGCTAAGTACCCCGTTGGGCAAACTTTTTTTCTTGCTCCAGACCAATGTCAGAAAAAGTTAATTGTATTTCTTGTGGAAAGCAAATACCTCATAAGGACTTTTATTCCTACTGTATTTCTTGCCTAGGCCCTGATCACAACGTTTCTGGTTGTCTGTTTTGTGCTAGATTTAACCAACTCACTATAAAGTGTCTGTATGATTTTGCTTTTTGGACGCTGGTTTAATTAACCAGAAATGTCGTCGGATAGCCATCTGACTACCGGAGCTCACAAAAAACACAAAGAAAGGGAGAGATAAACAGAGGCCCAGAACCGACGACAAAGCTCCTAAGCCAGTCGCCGGTTCTCAGTGAGGCGTTTTCGCAGCCCCTGACGCCCGTTGCTTCAGAGTCGCAGGCCACTACCGACTCCCACGTGGAGTCTGCCTTACCGCTGGAAGAAAGTATTGGAGCCTCGGATACTATTCCCTCAGTTGGGTCTGGAGCTGCTGAGCAGGCACCGGCTTCTGAGGGTGTATTCAGACCTAAACATCTTTACATTAAACTGACTTCAGCTACAAAGACTAAAGCACCTTCTAAAGCAAAGAAACAAAGTCAAGAGCCACGTGGTCAGTCCTCTATGCCCAAACAGATGCTCAAAATGGCCGAAGACTTGATTACCTTGATCAGGGTTTCCCATCCCCCTCATGATAAGAGGCCTAGCCAAGACACTGACTATGAATCTTCAGATCAGGTTTCCATTTCCTCTGATTCCTCTTCTGATCAGGAATATTCTCTTACCCACTATGAGGATTCTGATACTGAAGAAATCTATACCTTCAGCTTCTCCTCCAGAGGACTATTCTTTTGGGGAAGCCTTGCATACCTTGAGGTAGCATTTCCACTGGGAGAGCCAAGATTTTTCAGAATCTAAAAAGAGGCTCAGGGATTTCCTTTTACTACCTCAACACAGGCCACTAGCCATTCCACCTATGTTAGACATTGTAGATGATGTGTTTTTGGAGTCTAGTCTTACCCCTGACTACTTACCTCCAGCTCCTGTTAAGCCTGACAGATATTACAGGGTTCCTGACTCTCAAATTAATTTTTAAAAACCCTGCTGCAGACCCAGAAACTATTTCTCAGGGTCCCAAAGGAGTTAAGGCTTCCGCTGCAAAAATCACTGCCCCCTCTGACAGAGATTCTAGGGTACTGGATAGATGGGGAAAAAAAAGGTTTACACATCTGCTACCTTGGCTATAAGGGCCTTAAATTGTCAGTTTCATATGCTCAAATATCAGCAACATGTCATGGCATTGCTTAAACAGAAAATGTTAAACTCTGAATGTGCCGAAAACAAGGAAATGCAGGATTTATTGCATGCAGCTGAACAAGTTGGAAAGCATGCTTTGCAATGTAGTTTTGATTCTTTGGAGGCCTCCTGCAGGGCCGCAGTTATAGGTTCTGTTATTAGGAGGCATGCTTGGTTAAAGGAACAAAATCTGCCTAATCATGTCAAAGTTAAATTATTAGATGCACCTTTACAGCATGATACTTTGTTTGGTGTTAAGGCAGAAGAGGTGTTAAAGAAAATGGAGGACAAAGCTAAATCTATACAAACGGTCAAAGATTTTTTACAAGTGCAGCCACCTAGGATTTGCAGTCATTACAATTGGGTTATCCTGCTGGCAGGCTACCCGCAGTCGGCCCGAGTTCCAAAGTCTAGGTCCGGCATCGGATGCTGTCGCCTTCTTCCTGATGTCAGTGTGCCAGGGGTATAAAAGATGCAGCTGACACCATTTTCTCCAGTCTTTCTTGCCGCGTGGTGCCCGAAGCAAAAGCAGTTCGCAAGTGCCGGTCGGCCGACTCCTGAGATTTTCAAATTCGAATTTCAGATCAGAAGTCTTCATTAAAGCTAAGCACCCCATTGGGGAAACTTTTTTTCTTGCTCCAGACCGAGGTCAGGAAAAGTTAATAATTGTATTTCTTCTGGGAAGCAAATACCTCATAAGGATTTTCATTCTTACTGTATTCCTTGCCTAGGTCCTGACCACGACGTTGCTAGTTGTTGGTTTTGTGCTAGATTTAACCAATGCACTAAAGCGGTGGTACGATTTTGCATTTCATTACTTTGGCAGAAGATTCAATTATATAATGCCATCAGAACAGCCAACTACTGGAGTTTATAAAGAGCGCAAAGAAAAGGACAAGCATCCGAGGTCTAAAACAGATGAGACTTCTGCTAGGCCTGTCGTCGGTTCGCCGGTTCTCAATGAGGCGCTTTCGCAGCCCCTGACGCCCGCTACCTCAGAGCCACAGGCCGCTTCCGACTCTTACGTGGAGCCGAATAGGCCACTGGAAACTCAAGGTATTGGACACTCTGAAACTATTCCCTCAGATGGGTCCGGAGCCGCTGAGCAGGCATCGGCTTCTGAGGGTGTTTTCAGGCCTACACAGTTATATGCAAAACCAACTTCAGCTTCAAAGGCAAAGACTAAAGCAGCTCTAAAGACAAAGAAACGAGTACAGCATTCTCCTGGACAGGCCTCCATGCCTAAAAAACAGATGCTTAAAATGGCCGAAGACCTAATTACTTTGTTCAGGGGTTCCCCCCCCCCCCTCGATAAGAGGCCAAGGCAAGAGATAGAATATGAATCTTCAGATCAGGTTTCCATTTCCTCTGATTCCTCTTCTGAACAGGAATATTCTCTTCCTCCCTATGAGGTTTCTGATGCTGAAGAATCTATCCCTTCAGCCTCTCCTCCTGAGGATTATTCTTTTGGGGAGACCCTGCATACTATGAGGGAGCGTTTCCACTGGGAGAGCCAAGATTACTCAGAATCCAAGAAAAGGCTCAGAGACTTCCTTTTATTACTTTAGCACAGGCCCCTTGCTATTCCTCCTGTTTTAGACATTGTAGATGTATTTTCAGAGTCCGGTCTGTATCCTGACTCTTTACCACCAGGTCATGTTAAGCCAGACAGATACTACAGGGTTCCTGATTCACATAAATCTCTTTACAAAAACCCTGCTGCTGACCCAGAAACCATCTTTCAGGGTCCCAAAGGGGTCAAGGCTTCCACTGCAAAAAAGTCTATCCCTTCTGATAGGGATTCAAGGGCCCTGGACAGATGGGGAAAAAGATTTATACTTCTGCTACCTTGGCTGTAAGAGCTTTAAATTGTCAGTTTCATATTCTTAAATGTCAGCAATATTTTGTCACTGCTTAAACATAAAATGTTGACAAATTCAGAATACGCAGAAAACAAAGAAATACAGGATTTATTGCATGCAGCTGAACAAGTGGGAAAGCATACTTTGCAATGTGATTTTGATCTCTAGAGGCCTCCTGCATGGCCGCAGTTACATGTTCTGTCATTGGTAGGCATGCTTGGTTAAAAGAATAGAATCAGCCCGATCATGTTAAAGCAAAACTATTAGATGCTCTATTACAGCATGATACCTTGTTTGGTGTTAAAGCAGAAGAGGTGTTGAAGAAAATGGAGGACAAAGCTAAATCTATGCAGTCAAGGATTTTCTTACAGGTGCCTCCTCCCAGATTTATGAGGAACTGGCCTACAAAGAATTGGTCCTTTCCAGTGTCAGACAAGCCACAAAGAGGCAGATTCAGACGCCCCAGAGACAGATCACAGCCCCAAGGCTCATACAGGCCTAAACAAATGGGGTGCTTCTACCTCCAAAAGCGGAGAGAGAAAATCACAGCCATACAGGGAACAGTCTCAATGACTTTCCTCTGCCGGCACCAAGCACTTTTCTTCTGGCAGCTCCTTTGGGGGGAAAACTAGCACTTTTTTCACAAAAGTGGCACATGATCACTCAGGACAAATGAGTCTTAAATATCGTATCTCAAGGCTACAGGTTCCACTTTCACACTCTGCCAAGGCCAAACGGTATGCCAGACCTGCCACGCAATCAGTGGGCAGAGCACAAAAACGTTTCATCTTTCATGGACATGAGAGCCATTCAGCAAGTACCACAGCAAGAGCAGGGACTAGGATTTTACTCAAGGCTATTCTTGGTGCCCAGAAAGGACAAAGCCTGGAGACCAATACTGGACCTGTCTATCCTAAACACATTCCTGGATATTCCAAAACTGGACCTGTCTATCCTAAACACATTCCTGGATATTCCAAAATTCAAAATGTTAACTCTGCAGTAGCTTCTGCCCATGCTGGGCAAGAAGGCTTGGCTTGTGACTTTAGACCTAAAAGAGGCATACCTGCATGTCCCAATCAGATAATCATGCAGAAGATACCTCAGATTTATAGCTGGCTCAATGCACTACCAATTCTCTGCACTGCCCTTTGGCTTATCTACTGCGCCCAGGGTCTTCACAAAATGCCTGGCACCAGTAATTGCATTTTGCAGACAAAGATGAACACAAATATATCCTTACTTGGACTACTGCCTTATTCAAGCAGAGAACAAGGACATTCTACTACAGCATCTGGCATTTGTAAAAAGATTACTAACAGGTCTAGGGTGCACAGTAAATGAAAAGAAATCAAAACTCGTACCCTCTCAAAAGATAATATTCCTGGGTGCAAGCTTAAGTACAACTGCCCAGATAGCATATCTCACGCCAAATGCTAATTGCATATGCAAGACTGCATATGAGGAAACTTCAATGGTATCTAAAAAGTGTTTGGACTAAACATTGCCATAGCCTGGAAACAATAATTACCCTCATTCCCTGCCTGCAACAGGAGTTTCGATGGTGGGCAAAAGCCTGTCACCTCAACACGGGACAGCCATTCACCTTACCCACAGCCAGGCAGACATTAACAACAGATGCATCAGATTATGCCTGGGGGGCTCATATGGTAGGAAGATGTATTCAGGGCACATGGTCCGCAAGTCAAATGCATCTACATATCAATCAAAAAGAGATGCTAGCTGTTCAGAATGCCCTGACAGCCTTCAAGGATCTACTTCATCCAGGACAACTACTGATAGACTGACAATACTACAGTCATGTGGTACATAAGCAAGGGGGCACACATTCCTACCCCCTCTGCAGACTAGCCATGAACTTGTGGGACACGGCACTGACTTATCAAGTACATCTGTAAGCACAATTCCTGCCAGGAAGGATAAATACTCTGGCAGACTAAGCAGAAAGCTAATGGATCCCCACGAGTGGAAATTGGATCCACAAGTCTTCAGCATAACAAGGAACTGGGGATACCCAGACATAGACCTATTTGCCTCCCCTTACAACTGCCATCTACAGAGATTCTGCACAAGGACTTATCACAAGCAAGCATGGAAAGTGGATGCTCTATCTTTCAGCTGGAAAAACCTAACAGTATATGCCTTTCCTCCTCTGCATCTCCTCCCCAAGGTTCTCCTCAGGGTCAGACAAGAGAAGCCAAAAATGATACTGATTGCCCCAGATTGGCCCCGCCAGCACTGGTACCCAATCCTAAAGAACTTGTCTCAATGCCCAGCTTGGACATTACCTCAAATTCCTCACTTATTGACCCAACAAGACAGTCAGATGCTGCACAGCCAACTCAGGACCTTAAACCTGGTAGCATGGCAGATAATGTAGCTATTCAAGACCACTGTCTAAAATTCTATTCCCCTCTCTAAAGCAGTGATGGATGTTATTTTGGAGGCCAGGAGGCCTAGCACCAGAAAATCTTATGCAGAAAAATGAAAGAGATTCTGTGCTTGGAACCAGGCACAAGGTATTGACACGATTGTTCCAAATATTCCTCAGATTTTGCAATACAGATGCTGGATAAAGGCCTTTCCTTTTCATCAATTAAAATTCATGCCTCTGCCATTTCAGCTCATTATAATACAGAACCACCTATTTTTTTTCCCATCCATTACTAGGGTAGTACCTCGGAGGTGCCAAAAACATAAGACCTCCAAGGAGAGCACCAATACCTGCATGGGACCTCAACTGTGTCTTGGAAAAACTCACACTGCCTCCATTTGAGCCAGCCTCTGCAGCCGATATAAAATTCTTATCCTGGAAAACAGCTCTGCTCCTAGCAATAACCTCCGTTAGACCTGTCTCAGAGTTACAGGCAGTCATGGCTGTGGAACCTTTTATCATTTTCCATCCTGACAGGGTTTCTTTGAGGACAAACCCTACATTTATAGTTTCATAGTTTAGTACTAGGCTATCTGCCCTGGGGCATTTGTAAGCCTAGCCATAATGATGTGGCTTTTGCCACCCCATGAAATGGTACAAAAATATACAGAATAAATTTAGAATACTGTGCCTCTGTCTAGTAGTGACACAATGAAGGACCCCTTATATAATAGAATTAGTTTACTGTGCCCCTGTCTAGCAGTGACAGAGATGTGACCCCTGGGGTAAACTTACGATCTCCCATCCACTCATCAAGATTTCTCTTCAGAGTCAGTGAGGGGCTCTGCCCAATATGAACTGGGATCTTGTTCCAAAGCATGGGAAGCCTCTGGGGTATGAATCTATCCCTCCAGCATGTCCTATTCATACTTGTGCCGAGGTTTAAGTCTTTAGCTCTCGTGGTCCTGATGGATTTGGATTTTTTGAGGTGGAGCATGTCCATCAGATCCTGATTGGACATGGCCTTGTACGTCAGGCAGAGATCACCTCTGAGCAAGCGGTATGCTACTGAATAGAGCTGAAGTTTCTTTAGTCTGGCAGAATAAGACATATGTTGGAGACCCTTGATCCTCTTGGTGAGGTACTTCTGTGGTCTCTCCAGCTGTTGCAAATGCCGGGTGAGGTACATACCAAATGGGGCATTGTACTCAATCATGGGTCTGATGAGGGAGGAGTATAGGGGTACAATGACATCCTTGGATCTGGATGTGAATCCCTTCATGATGAGGTGTGCAAGTTAGAATGTTTTTCTAACCACTTTGGCAACGTGGGTGTCAAATGAGAGGTCGCTGTCGACTTGGGTCCCTAGGTCTCTGATTACTTTTTCCATACTCAGTGGGTTGCTGTCTGTGATAATTTGTGGGTACTTTGTTTTTCCCAAAGGGGATGACTATACATTTTTGGCATTTAGTTTAAGGCCGTGACTCCGGCACCAGTTGTCCGTTTCTGTGAGGCCTTTTTGTAGGATGTATGTGTCCACTGGTGTATTGACTATGGCGCCTAGTTTGCAGTCATCTGCGAACTTTGTCAGCCACAACCCTCCCATGTTTGCTTTAACATCTGAGAAATAAATGCCGAACAAGAGGGGTCCCAGGACAGATCCCTGTGGGGCACCACTTGTGACTGGCTTTGAGTCTGACATTGCTCCAGCGGTTTTAACTTTATGGGTTCTGTCCTTTAGCCAGTTTGCAACCCATCTAGTGACATAAGGGTTTACGTTTAAGCTGTTGAGCTTATCTATGATGCCTGAGTGGGGTGTTGTGTCGAAGGCCTTAGCCAAGTCCAGGTAGGCTGTATGGACTGCTTTGCCCTCATCAGTGGCTCTAGTGACTGTTTCGAAAAAGTCTACCAGGTTCAAAAGGCAGGATCTGCCCTTTACAAAGCCGAACTGGGTGGGGTCAAGTGTCTGTAGGTCCCCTATGTCTCTGTTTGAGTTTCATAATGATTCTTTCCATAGCTTTGCAGACCAGGCTGGTTGAGCTTATGGGGCGGTAGTTCCCAGGGTCTGTAGAGGTACCCCCTTTGTGGAGTGGGACCACTGTTGCTGTACGCCAGTGTTCAGGTACATATCCTGTAGTAAGGCCAAGGTTAAATAGCATTTTTATGTGCGGGTTTAGCTCCTCTTGGAGTTCACGTAGCACGCAACCCGGGATACCGTCGGGTCCCATTGATGCTGTGTTTTTAGCTTTGTTGAGGGCGGTTCTCACTTGGACATCTGAGATGACAGGGAGATTACATTCAGCTGGGATAAGTATTTCTTCTTTTGGGGGTGAGGGAGGGGAGAAATTTGCACTGAACCTGTCAGCCAGAATGTTGGAAATATCTGTGGGTTCAGTGTATTTTTTGTTGTTGTGAACTAACTCTGAGCATATCTGAGGGTTTCTGCCCAGGTTTCTAACCTAGCTGAAGAAGGCTTTGTGGTTATCTTTAGTGTCCTTAGCGATTTTTCTCTCAAAGTTGGCCTTGGATGTTTTTTATGAGAGAACGTAGTTTTCTGCTAATCTTCCCTTTATGGGATTTTGCTCTGACGTGCAGTAGCTTCCTTCTTTTGTTATACAGTTTAATGGCAGAGGTCCACCAGACAGGACGCTTGCCTTTGGTGGTGAGGGATTTGGATTTATTTGGGATTGCATGATCCTTGCATTCTTGGAGATGTCCATAGAAAGCATTTGTGAAGGATTTGGCATTGTCTGATGTGTATCCACTGGCCCAGTGGGCTTAAAGGATACCATCTCAGTCTTAAGAAGAGTGAAGTCTGCTTTTGAGAAGTTTTTAACTGTGGTCTTTTGTGCTGGGGGTGGAGGTGGGATATGTATATCCAGGGTGATTAGTTTGTGGTCAGATCTCACTAGTGAGGGGTATACCTCCGGTGTGGAGCATTTTGTCTCCATGTTTGTGATGATCAGGTCTAGTATATCATCTCCCCTAGTGGGAGAGGTGACTAGTTGTTCCAGTGCATTTGAATTTATGTATTTCAGGAGCCTTTGGGCTAGGGTGTTAGGGCTAGAATAATGTACCTAATCTATGTTTGGGTAGTTTGTCTCCCAGTATGATGGTATTTTGTGATACATTCATATCCTCCAATGTCTTCAGGAAGGCTGAGTGGGGTTCCTGAGATTGGGAGGGTGGTCTGTAACATGCTACCAGTTGTATAGCAGTTTTGCCTGTGGTTAGTTGCACCTGTATGGTCTCTGATGCTTCATGTGTTGCTACTAACCTGGAGGTGTGGGTGTCCTTGATGAATATAGACACTCCCCCTCCCTTTGTGGTTCGGCCCGGGTTTTGGGGCCGAAAAGCATGATAGGAGGTATAGCCTGGTAGTGCTGTGGTGCTCTCAGGAGCCTTGAACCAGGTTTCAGTTACTGCACAGACGTCGATGTTCTCCATACTGAGGAGTGCATCGAGTGCCTGCATCTTGAGATTTAGACTTCTGGCATTGAGCAGCATTACCCTTAGTTTTTTTCCATTTTTGTTTTCTAAGGAGGTGGATTTGTCTTTTGAGCCTTGCCTAAAAAAGGCACTATGGGGGTGGCAAGAGCCTTAGCCAATATCCGGAAGCCCAGTGGTGACGGGTGTAAGCCATCCCTTGCGAAGCAGCGTGGCTTGTCCAACATGTCATCCCAGGCAGACCGACATTGGATCCTCTTAGAATGACACCAGTACTTGAGCCAATTATTAAAGCTAATAATCTTGTCTTTGTATTGTGGCATCATTCTTGGTGAGGGCAAGATGCTGCTCAGGATCAGGGTCATACCAGCCTGGGCTACATAATCTGAGAGCTTCTCTGTCTCTCTTCATGTAGTCCAGGGAGGTACATCTCAGGTCATTCACGCCAGCATGGACAATGACGGAGTCATATTTGTACTTGCTTTGGAGTGACCTGTGTGCGTGTGTTATGTGGCGGATCCTAGCTCCCGATAGGCAGCTCACAGTCACCCTCTCCTTGTTCAGCCTGGTAAGCGGGACATCAGTGTGTCTGACTATAGAGTCACCTATTACTAGTGTATCAGGCATGGTGTTTGGCCTTAAGGGCTGTGATTGGTTGACACACTGATTTATTGAAGTGTGTGTTGCATGTGTTTTGTTTTGAGGTGGTGGATTTTTGGATGTCTGCTTTGGGAGCCTCTGTTGTTTTGGTAAGTTTTTTATTAGTGCCTCCGAGTATGTCTTTGTGTTTTTATGTGTTTGGTTTGCAGTTGTGGTAGGTCTATGTGGGACTGGGTTTGTTGTGTGTGTGGTTACCATCTCCTCCTGTCTGGTCATGCCAGCCCTGAGTCGCGAGAGTTCAGCCTCCAGTTTGGCTATATAGTTGCATCTCTCACATGTATTTGTGTTTGTTGGGAGGAGGAGAGGGTTGTCTGTGTACATGAGACAATTGTAGCATTGTCTCAAGATACCCAGATTAACCAGCTGAACTGGAGAGGACGCCAGTAATCTACCACTCTACATGCTAGAACAGTATAAGGGAGTGCTGTGCCTTTAAGGGAAGTGGATATTCACAGGGGTGGTAGGTGGATGTAGTGCTTTACTTAGTACGAGAGTGCTTACTTAGTAGAGAAGTTTTGAGAACAAGTGCTAGGCCTATAATACAGTGAGTAGTCTGATTATACTAAGAGTAGAGCTTCCTTAAGGGAAAATTTGAAGAGCAGACTTGGCGGAGCCAGAAGAAGTTTAACCATCGCTGCTCTATGTGCACAACCGCGCAAAACCGTGCAAACGCGGATTTTAAACAGGGAACTACAAAAGAGCTACAAATGGTCCAAAACAACCAATTACTACAGCTCTTGTGCTGAGGTCACTTCCTACAGGGACAGGTCGGATGCTCAAGGCTCCCCACTCCCACTGGAGAGCAAGGAAACTTCCTTCTATCCAAGTAAGGTAATGGACAACACAGGAACTACACCACAGCCCAAAATAAAGCAATGCCTGTAAACTGGTCTAAACTAGTCGAGTAGAGGCGGGAAAACAAGGATTGTTTTTTTGGTTTTTTGATAGAAACACACAGAAAATACAGAAACACTGATAAATCAATTACACAGGCTAGCACACTTTAGTGGGCAGCCTCAACAGTTAAATTAAACAAACAAACTTTCAATCAAATTCGACTAAAAAGTAACTAAGTGCAGATTTTAAAATAATTCAGCAAACAGCTAAAAAAATAGTTTAAGCTTGTTCAGGGTAAGCTACAGAAGCTATTCCAAGTAAAAAAAAACAGCAAAGATACTTAAATCCAGAAAGTGGTCGCTTTTCTGAGGACCACTCTGCAGGACCACGAGGAGCTTGTCTGAGCAGTATAGCCCTAAGGTAGTGTCCAATGTGGCCCTTAACCAAACAATTCATTTGCCTACCTTTTACCCAAACACACAGAATAAGGGTGCGAGACTTCTGCATTCTTTGGACATTCACAGGCAGCTACGCTTCTACTTGGACAGAACCAAAGCTTTCAGAAAGACTGAACAACAACTAGTGGCATATGCTGCAGGATCACAAAGAAAGCCCATCTCAAAGCAGACTATTTCAAAGTGGATAGGCCACTGCATTCGTTTCTGCTACTCACAGCATGGCAAATCAGTGCCTAAGGGCATTAGGCCACATTCAACCAGAGCAGCAGCCACGTCAGCAGCCTTTCTCTGAGGAGTACCTACCAAAGACATCTTAGAGGCTGCAACTTGGAGTTCTTTGCATACTTTTACAAAGCACTATCATTTACCTCTCTACTCTAAATCCAGGGCAGGCTTTGCCACTGCAGTTCTGCAGGGCCTGATGGCCTCTCCTAATCCTATTTAGCACCAGCCTCCCAACCTTAGCTTTGGGATTCAACCCAATTGTAATGACTGCAACAGTGAAACATGATGAACATAGTACAGTTGTGTACCTACCATAAATGTAGATGTTCGAGTGTATTCACTGTTGCAGTCCAGGTTACCCTCCCACCATCCCCCTTCTCCTTGCTGGGTCTTATACAACCTATGAGGTGTATTTGCATGTAGATGAAGGAAAAGTTATTTTTTGTGTATGCATGCTTATTGACATAATTTAGCCTACCATTTTAGGGGCACCTGACATCTGGGGCAAGAAGAATTGTAGAAAATGGCGTCTGCTGCATTTTTTATACCCCTGGCATACTGACGTCCGGGAGGAGGCGACAGCAACCGACGCCGGACCTAGACTTTGGAACCCGGGTCGACTGCGGGTAGCCTGCCAGCAGGATAACTCAATTGTAATGACTGCAACAGTGAATACACTCAAACATCTACATTTATGGTAGGTACACAACTGTACTTTTAGTAGACACTGGCCAACAAAAAATTGGTCCTTTCCTGTGTTAGACAGACCTCAAATGGGCAGATCCAGACGCCCTAGAGGCAGATCCCAGGCGCAAGGTTCATACAGGTCAAAGCAATGGGGTGCTTCAACCTCCGAAGTTGGAGAAGACAAATCACAGCCATACAGGAAACGGTCCCAATGAATTCCCCCTGCCTGCACCAAGCACTTATCTCCTGGCAGCCCCCTTAGGGGGAAAATTAGCACTTTTTTCTCAAAATTGGCACATTATAACCCAGGACAATTGGGTTTTAAATATCGTGTCACAAGGCTACAAGTTCCATTTCCATACCCTACCAAGGGCACACGGCTGGCCAGATCTGCCAAAAAATCAGAGGCAGAAAAACAAGTCTTATCCCTCTTGGATATGGGGGCCGTTCAACAGGTACCAGAGCAAGAGCAGGGACAAGGATTTTACTCTACTGTTCTTGGTACCCAGAAAGGACAAGGCCTGGAGGCCAATACTGGACCTATCTGTTCTGAACACATTCCTGGATATACCAAAATTCAAGATGTTGACTTTGCAGCAGCTTCTGCCCATGCTGGGCTAGAGCGCTTGGCTTGTGACTTTAGACCTAAAAGAGGCATGCCTGCATGTCCCAGTCAGACAAACATGCAGACGATACCACAGATTCAAGGCTGGCTCAATGCATTACCAATTCTCTGCACTGCCCTTTGGCTTATCTACTGCGCCCAGGGTCTTTACAAAGTGCCTGGCACCAGTAATTGCATTCTGCAGACAGAGGAATGCAAATATATCCTTACTTGGATGACTGTCTAATTCAAGCAGAGAACAGGGACATTCTTCTACAGCATGTGGCGTTTGTGAAATGACATTTAACATGCCTAGGGTACACAGTCAACAAAAAGAAAGCAAAACTAGTACCCTCTCAAGAGAATATTCCTGGGTGCAAGCTTAAATACAACTGCCCAGATGGCTTATCTCACGCCAGACAAAGGCAACTGACTACCTATTTCAAAATGTTGGAAACAAAGGCCCAGTTATTTGCAAGAAAAATTCTACAGGCTTTGGGCTTCAGGGCATCCTGCATCCTACTGATTCCATATGCAAGACTCTATTTGAGGAAACTTCAATGGTACCTAAAAAGTGTTTGGACTCAACATTGCCACGGCCTCGAAATTATGATCACTTTCATTCCCTTCCTGCAACAGGAGTTTCGATGGTGGGCAAAGGCTTGTCACCAAAACAAGGGACAGCCATTCAGATTACCCCCACCTAGGGAGGCATTAACAACGGACGCATCAGATTATGCCTGGGGGAGCCATATGGCAGGAAGATGCCTTCAGGGCACATGGACCTCAAACCAAATGCATCTACTTATCAATTAAAAAGATAAGCTAGCTGTTCAAAATGCCCTGACCACTTTCAAGGACGTACTTCATCCAAGACAACTACTGATAAAGACGGACAACACCACGGCCATGTGGTATATAAACAAGCAGGGGTGCACACATTCTTACCCCCGTTGCAGATTAGCCATGACTTTGTGGGACACAGCATTGACTTGCCAAGTACATCTGTAGGCACAATTCCTGCCAGGACTGAAAAATACTCTGGCAGACGAACTAAGCAGAAACTTCATGGATCCCCACGAGTGGCAGCTGGATCCACAGGTCTTCAGCATGATAAGGAAATGGGGATGCCCAGACATAGATCTTTTTGCCTCCCCTCACAAGTACTAACTAAAGAGTCTGCACAAGGATTTATCACAGACAAGCCTGGAAAGTGGACGCCTTCTCTTTCAGCTGGAAAAACCTATAAGCCTGGAAAGTGGACGCCTTCTCTTTCAGCTGGAAAAACCTATCAGTATATGCCTTTCCCCCAATGCCTGTCCTCCCCAAGCTACTCCTAAAGGTCAGACAGGAGAAGCCAAAGATGATACTGATTGCCCCAGACTGACCCCGCCAGTACTGGTTTCCAGTACAAAATAACTTGTCCTAATGCCCAGCTTGGACCTTACCTCAAATACCTCATCTTCTGTCCTAGCAAAACAATCAGATCCTGCACAGCCAACTCAGGACGTTAAACCTGGCAGCATGGCAGATAATGTAGTCATACAAAGCACACCTCTCAGTAAAGCTGTGATGGATGTCATTCTGGAGGCCAGAAGGCCTAATACTAGAAAATCTTATGCTGGAAAATGGAAGAGATTTTGTGCTTGGAGCCAGGCACAAGGAACTGATACAGCTGTGCCAAATATTCCTCAGATTTTACAATACTTAAATGAGCTACTGGACAAAGTCCTATCTTTTTCATCTATTAAAATTCATGCCTCTGCCATTTTGGCTCATTACAATACAGAGCCACCAATCTTTTCTCATCCCTTATTAAAACAGTACCTCAGAGGAGCCAAAAATTTAAGGCCTCCAAGGAGATCACCGATGCCTGCATGGAACCTCAACTATGTCTTGGAAAAACTCACCCTGCCTCCTTTTGAGCCAACTGCTACTGCCGATATAAAGTTTTTATCTTGGGAAAACAGCTCTGCTCTTAGCAATACCTTCTGCAAGACGAGTTTCAGAGCTACAGGCACTCATGGCTGTGGAACCATTTATCATTTTTTATGCAGACAGGGTCTCTCTGAGGACAAACCCAACATTTATGTCTAAGTTGGTGTCCAGTATGGTTCTTAACCAAACTATTCATCTGCCAACTTCTTATCCAAATCCACAAAACAAGGGGGAGAGACTTCTGCATTCTTTGGACGTACACAGCTTAGATTCTGCTTGGATAGAACCAAAGTTTTCAGAAAGACAGAGTAATTACTAGTGGCATATGCTGCAGGATCACAAGGAAATGCCATCTCAAAGAATACTATTTCAAAGTGGATAGGCCACTGCATTCATTTCTGCTACTTACACCATGGCAAGCCAGTGCCTAAGGGCATTAGACCACGTTCAACCAGAGCTGCAGCCACTTTAGCAGCCTTTCTCAGGGGAGTACCAACCAAGGACATTTTAGAGGCTGCTACTTGGAGTTCAGTGCACACCTTTACAAAACACTATCATCTGCCACTCTACTCTAAATCCAGGGCAGGCTTTGCCACTGCAGTTCTGCAGGGCCACATAGCCGCTCCTAACGTGGTTTAGCTCCAGCCTCCCAACCATAGCTTTGGGACCGTACCCAAATGTAATGACTGCAACAGTGAAACACAAAGAACATAGTACAGTTGTGTACACTTACCATAAATGTAGATGTTCAAGAGTATTCACTTTTGCAGTCCAGGTTACCCACCCGCCATCCCCCTTTCTTCTGATGGAACCTATTTTTCCTTCTCTGATTTATACAACCAATGTGGTGTAGTTGCTTGTAGAGGAAGGTAAAGTTTATATTGGTGCATTTATATATATATATATATATATATATATATATATATATATGTACACACACACACACACACACACACACACACACACACACACACACACACACACACACACATTTTGGCTACCCTTCTAGGGGGTACAAAAACTAAAGAAAATGGCGTCGGCCGCATCTATTATACCCCTGACGACCTGACGTCAGGGAAGGGGCAACTGCAGCCAACGCAGAACCCAGGTCTTTGAAATTCAGGCCGACCTGAGGGCAACCTGCCAGCAGGATTACCCAAATGTAATGACTGCAACAGTGAATACACTCTAACATCTGCATTTATGGTAAGTGTACACAACTGTACTATTTACTGTATTCAGCTGAACAAGTTGGAGAACATACTTTGCAATACAGTTTTGACTCACTAGAGACATCTTGCAGGGCTGCTGTAACTGGGTCTGTACTTAGAAGGCATGCTTGGCTTAAGGAGCAATCCTTGCCAGATCATGTTAAAGCGAATTTACTGGATGCTCCTTTAAGCCAGGATTGCATGTTTGGCAACAAGGCAGGAGAAGTTCTTAAAAAGATGGAGGAAAAAGATAACTCTATGCAAACTGTTAAAGGTTTATTTTACAAGTACAACCACCGAGGTTTAGTAGGCATTGGCCTTCCAAGAATTGGTCCTTTCCTGCCTCTCTTCCAGACCTTCTCAGTCCAAACCCAGATCCAACAGAGCTACCAGGCTTCATTCTCAGGGTACGCACAGGACTAAGCAGTGGGGGGAGGCCTCCACTTCCAAATCTGGGAGTAATAAAACTCCCCCGTATGGTAAACTGTCTCAATGACTTCCTTTTAAAACTTCCAAGCACTTCTCAACTGACTGCCCCTTTGGGGGGAAAGATTGCTCTTCATGCAAAGAACTGTGAACTCATTACCCAGAGCAAATGGGTTTTAAAGTGTCCCAAGGATATAGATTTCACTTCCACACGTTGCCAACACCACGCGGGTGGCCAGATCTCCCCCCAAATCAGTGGGCAGAGGCCCAAAAGCAAGTACTTTTTCTCTTAAGCATGGAGGCTATTCAGTTTGTATCAGAAGAGGAAAAGGGACAAGGTTTCTACTGTAGACTTTTCCTGGTACCTAGAAAGGGCAATTCATGGCGTCCTATCCTGGACCTGTCTACTCTAAACACCTTTTTGGTGATTCCAAAATACAAGATGCTGACTCTTGCCTGGTTGGCAGCACTAGCTTTAAAGGAAGCATACCTGTGAATCTTCCAGAAGATACCTATGCTTCAAAGCAGGCTACACGCACTATCAGTTCTCTGTACTGCCCTTTGGCTTACCTACTGTGCACATGGTGTTCTTAAAGTGCCTAGCTCCATCCATTGCATTTTGCAGGCAAAGCAATATTCAAATATACTCATACCTGGACGATTGTCTAATTCAGGCAGAAAGGCAGGACGTATTTTTGAATCATCTGGCCTTTGTACAAAGGGTGCTAACTTGTCTGGGGTACACCATAAACGAAAAGAAATCACACCTGGTACCCTGTCAACAAATTATATTCCTGGGAGCAAGCTTGAATACAACTTCCTAGATGGCTTTCCTCATGCCAGAGAAACAAATTAATTTGACAACCTACTTCAAACATGTGGCCGCAAAAACCCTGCTATCTGCAAGGCAAGTATTACAAGCCTTTAGGGTTCATGGCCTCCTGCATTCTTCTAATTCCATATGCAAGACTACATATGAGGAAACTACAATGGTATCTAAAAAGCCTATGGTGTCAACATTCTCAGGATCTAGAAGCAAAGATTCCTATCATACCTTGCATACGCCTAGAGTTCCTTTGTTGGGCAGAGGCCTGCCACCAAAACAAGGGACTACCATTCATACTACCCCTTGCCATCTGAACAGATGCATCAGACTATGCATGAGGGCTCACCTGGCAGGGAAGTGCATTCAGGGCAAATAGAACTAAAGTCAAATGCACCTGCATATCTATCAAAAAGAAATGTTAGCTGTATAGAATGTTCTGACAGCTTTCAAGGACCACATTCTTCCAGGACAATTAGTGGTTAAGACGGACAACACCACTGTTATGTGGTACATAAGCAGGGGGTACACATTCTTATCCCCTCTGCAGACTAGCCATGGCGTTGTGGAACACAGCCCTGAGCTACCAAGTGCATCTACAAGCTCAATTCCTGCCAGGAAAACGAACTAAGCAGAAACCTCATGGACCCACACGAGTGGAAACTGGAAACAAGGATTTTCAACATGTTGACAAACAAATGGGGGATCCTAGATAAGGACCTGTTTGCCTCCCCCCAGAATATCAATTGGACACATTTTTGCTTATGGACTCCCCACAAACAAGCTTGGAAAGTAGATGTTCTGTCCTTCATCTGGAAAAAACTTTCAGTTTATGCCTTTCCTCCTCTGCTTCTGCTCCAAAGTACTACTAAAGATCAAACAAGACAACATGGACAATTTTGATTGCACCAGACTGGCCACGCCAACACTGGTACCCCTCTTGCGCAGGGGTTACTGTTGGCCCCATGGCACCTGCCTTAGACTCTTACCCTATTGTCTCAGCAGGAGAACCAGAATCTGCACCCTCTTTTTCAAAAACTGAACCTAGCAGCCTGACTAATTACCTAATCTCTCCTTTACCATCCCTCAGTAAAGCAGTGATGGATATCATTTTAGAGGCAAGGAGGCCTGGTACTAGAAAATCTTATGCTGAAAAATGGAAAAGATTTTGTGCCTGGAACCAGTCTCAAGGGATGAGCGCAGTGGTACCCAATTTACCTCAGATTTTACAATACTTAACTGAGATGCTTCACAAGGGCCTGTATTTCTCCTCCATCAAAATTCACGCCTCTGCTATTTCAGCTCATTATAACACAGAACCTCCCCTCTTCTCTCATCCACTGCTCAAGCAGTTCCTCAGAGGGGCCAAAAATTTACGACCACCCAGGAGCGCTCCAACTCCAGCCTGGGATCTTAACTTTGTATTGGAGAAACACTCTTCCTTTCGAGCCAGCTGCTACTGCAGACTTAGAGTTCCTTTCTTGAAAAACAGCTTTCCTTTTAGCAATCACTTCAGCTAGAAGGGTATCAGAATTCCAGGCCATTATGGCAGTGGAGCCTTTCAGCATCTTTCTTGCGGACGGGGTGTCCTTCAGGACCAATCCCTCTTTCATGCCCAAGGTGGTATCCAGTGTGGCCCTTAATCAGTCCATTCATTTGCCAACCTTCTTTCCTAATCCAAAGAACAAAGGGGAACGGATACTGCACTCCTTAGATGTGCACAGACAGCTTAGATTCTACTTGGGCAGGACTAAACCTCAAAGGAAATCTGAAAAACTGCTGGTGACATTTGCTGCAGGGGCAGAGGGGAAGGCTGTATCAAAGCAAACAATTTCCAAATTAATAGGCCGTTGCATTCATTTCTGCTACAAGCACCATGGAAAACTTATTCCATAGGGGATCAGACCCCACTCAACCAGGGCCGCATCTACCTCTACAGCCTTTCCCAGAGGCATTTCTACCAGGGACATCCTAGAAGCTGTTACCTGGAATTCTGTACATACTTTCACCTGTACATACTTTCACCAAGCATTACCATCTGCTAATTTTCTCTAAATCCAGAGCTGGCTTTGCCACTGCAGTCTTGCAGGGCCTTATAGCTGGTCCTAATGCTATCTAAAGTCTTCCTCCCATCTTTAGCTTTGGGAATCTACCCAAATGTGATGACTGCAACAGTGAAACATTAACATAGTACAGTTGTGTACACTTACCATAAATGTAGATGTTAGAGTGTATTCACTGTTGCAGTCCTGGTTACCCTCCCTCCAGCCCCCTGACTTCTTTTGGCTATACCTCTACTCTTCTTTACTATGCTCAAAAGGTTTTGGGTCTATTTGCTTTTTTGTTGGAGATATAACATTGTTTATTTTTAGATTTAATTGCTTCCCTTTAGTGGGGGCACCTGACATCTGGGGCAAGAAAAACTGATGTAATGGCATGGGCTGCTTGTTTTATACCCCTGACGACCTGACGTCACGGAAGAAGGGACAGCAGCCAACGCAGAATCGAAGACTTTGTTAATCAAGCCGACTGAGGGCTACTGCACGCAGATAACCCAAATGTGATGACTGCAACTGTGAATACACTAACATCTACATTTATGGTAAGTGTACACAACTGTACTTTCTCTGCACTTCCCTTTGGCTTATCTGTTGCGCCCAGGGTATTCACAAAGTGTTTAGCTCCAACCATTGCATTTTGCAGGTAGAGAAATATGCAAATTTACCCATACTTGGATGATTGCCTGATTCAGCCAGAAAGCCAGGACTTGCTATTACAACACCTGGCATTCGTAAAGAAACTTCTAATCTCACTTTGGTACAGCATCAACGAAAAGAAATCTCACCTAGTACCCTGCCAACAGATTGTATTCCTGGGAGCAAGCTTGAACACAACGTCCCAGATGGTATTCCTCACTCCGGAGAAACAAGTTTATTAACCTACTTCAAACTGTTGGCCACACAACCCCAGCTATCTGCAAGGAAACTGCTGCAAGCCTTGGCATTCATGGCATCTTGCATTCTACTAATTCCATATGCAAAACTGCATATGAAGAAACTTCAGTGGTATCTAAAAAGCCTATGGTGTCAATATTCTCAGGACCTGGAAACAATGATTTCTATAATTCCTTGTATGAAGACAGAGATGTTCGTATTTCTCTGTTGCAGTCATTACATTTGGGGTAATCTGCTGGCAGGTTGCCCTCAGTTGGCCTGATTAACAAAGTCTTGGGTCCTGTGTCGGTTGCTGTCCCTTCTTCATGACGTCCAGTCATCAGGGGTATAAAAAATGCAGCCGACACCATTACATCAGTCTTTCTTGCCGCGCGGTGCCTGAAGTGGAATCAGTTCGCAAGTGCTTGTCGGCCGACTCCTGAAATTTTCGTTTGAGTTTCAGAGCCGAAGTCTTAAACTAAAAGGTAAGTACCCCGTTGGGGAAACTTTTTCATGCTCCTTACCGATGTCAGTAAGAGTTAATAATTGTATTACTTGTGGGAAGCAAATACCTCATAAGGATGTTCATTTGTACTGTATTCCATGCCTAGGCCTTGATCACAACGTGCCTTGCTGTCGGTTTTGTGCTAAATTTAATCAAAGCACTAGTAAGCGTCTGTATATTTTTGCTTCTAAATATTTTGGCTTGAGATTTAACTATCCAAAAATGTCGTCTGTTAGCAATCAGACTACCAGAATACCTAAAAAAAAATGCAAAAAAAAAGACGGTCGAGGTCCAAAACCGACGACCAAGCTTCTTCTAAGCCAGTCGCCGGTTTGCCGGTACTCAGTGAGGTGCTTTTGCAGCCCCTGATGCCCGCTACTTTTGATTTGCAGGCCTGTACTGAGACCCATTCGGAGTCCGGTATGCCGTGAGATACCTTAAGTATTGAACCTATGGATGTCTCTACTTTAGATGGGTCCGTAGCCGCTGAGCAGGCACTGGCTTCTGAGGGTCTTTTCAGACCTAAAGATTTGTATATTAAACAGACGCCATCTTCAAAACTAAGGCCAAAATCTACTTCTATGTCTAAAAAACTGACGCTTGGGCCACGTGTACAGGCCTCAATGCCTAAAAAAACAAATTATCAAAATGGCTGAGGATTTAATTACCTTGATCAGGGGTACCCATCCCCCTCCTGCTAAGAGGCCTAGGCAAGGCACTGACTATGAATCTTCAGATCAGGTTTCTATTTCTTCTGATCAGGAATTATCTATTCCCACTTATGAGGGCTCTGATGCAGAAGATTCCATTCCTTCTGCCTCTTCTCCTGAGGATTTTTCTTTTGGAGATACTTTGCATACCTTAAGGGAACACTTTCACTGGGATAGTCAGGATTTCCCAGAATCTAAAAAGAGAGTTAGGGATTTTCTTCTTCCTCACTATAGGCCTTTGGCTATACCTCCTGTTCTAGACATTGTTGATTTTTTTCTCAGAGTCCAGTATGGCTCCTGATTCCTTGCCTCCAGCTCCTAGTAAGCCAGACAGATACTACAGGGTTCCTGACTCCCACAAATTCCTTTTTAAAAACCCTACTGCTGACCCTGAAACCATTTCTCAGGGTTCCAAGGGCATAAAGGCTTCTACTGCTAAAAATACTACCCCTTCTGATAGAGATTCCAGGGCGCTGGATTGATGGGGTAAGAAGGTTTACACGTTTGCATCCTTGGCAGTCAGGGCTTTAAACTGTCAAATTTCATATGCTTAAATATCAACAGCATTGTATGGGTTTATTTAAACAGAAAATGATTATTTCTGACTGTGTGGAAAATAAAGTTGCAGGATTTATTGCATTCAGCTGAACAAGTTGGAAAATATACTTTGCAATGTGGTTTTGATTCCTTGGAGGCCTCTTGCAGGGCTGCTGTAACTGGATCTGTGATAAGAAGGCATGCTTGGCTTAAGGAGCAAACTCTACCTGACCATGTTAAAGCAAAATTGTTGGATACTCCTTTGCAACAGGACAGTCTATTTTGGTAATAAGGCTGAAGAAGTTTTGAAAAAGATGGAAGATGAAGCTAAATCTATGCAAACTGTGAAAGATTTCGTACAAGTGCTGCCACCTAAGTTCAGTAGGCACTGGCCTACTAAGAACTGGTCCTTTCCAGTACCTACTAAAGCTGCTCAGGTTAAACCCAGACATTCCAAAGGCTCCAGGTTTCAGTCACAAGGAACTAGAACAAAGCAATGCAGTGCCTCCACTTCCAAATCTGGAAGTAACAAGGCACCTTCCTACGGTAAACAGTCTCAATGACTTTCCACTGCAATCACCAGGCACTTATCTTTTGGCCACCTCTTGGGGGGAAAACTGGCACTTCATGCACGAAACTGGCAACTGATTACCAAGGACAAATGGGTTTTAAATCCCAGGGATACAGATTTAATTTCCACACACTGCCAATCCCAAACGGATGGCCAGATCTGCCTCCAGATCAGTGGGCAGAGGCCCAGAAACAAGTTATGCCCCTCATGAATATGGGGGCTTTTCAACCAGTACATGAAAAGGAAAAGGGACAAGGTTTTTATTCAAGACTTTGCCTGGTACCCAGAAAAGACAAATCATGGCGTCCAATTCTGGACTTATCCATTCTAAATACATTTCTTGGATATTCCAGAATTCAAGATGCTGACTCTCCAATAGTTACTGCCTATGCTAGGCAAGGATGCCTGATTGGTAACTCTAGACTTAAGAGGCTTACCTGCATATCCCAATGAGGGAATCTTGCAGAAGATACCTCCGCTTCAAAGCAGGCTATTTGCATTACCAGTTCTCTGCACTCCCCTTTGGCTTACCTACTGCACCCAGGGTATTCACAAAGTGTCCGGCACCAGTAATTGCATTTTGCAGGCAAAGAAGTATTCAAATGTATCCATACTTGGGCGATTGTCTAATTCAGGCAGAAAACAAGGACACTCTTCTAAAACATCTGGTGTTTCTAAAAGGCTTCTAACTTGTCTAGGGTATACCATAAATGAAAAGAAATCACAATTGGTACCCTGTCAAATAATTACATTCCTGGGTGCAAGCTTGAATACAACTGCCCAGATGACTTACCTTACACCAGAAAAACAAATTCAATTGATGACTTACTTCAAACGGGTGGCCATAAAAATGCAGCTATCTGCAAGACAAATTCTGCAGGCCTTGGGGTTCATGGCCTCCTGCATTTTTCTAATTCCATATGCAAGACTGCATATGAGGAAACTCCAGTGGTATCTAAAAAGCTTATGGAGTCAATATTGTCACAGCCTGGAAACTATCATTCCTTGCCTGCAACTCGAGTTCCTATGGTGGGCAGAGGCCTGCCACCAAAACAAGGGACTGTCATTCATTCCACCGCCTGCCGCCCAAACCCTGACTACAGACGCATCAGATTATGCTTGGGGGGCGCATCTGGCAGGGAGATGCATTTAGGGCCAGTGGAGCCCAAATCAAATGCACCTATATATCAATCGGAAAGAGATGCTAGCTGTACAGAATGCTGTGACAACCTTCAAGGATTATCTTCATCCAGGACAACTACTGATAAAGACGGACAACACCACAGTCATGTAGTACATAAACAAGCGGGGGGGGGGTACCCATTCCTACTCCCTTTGCAGACTAGCCATGACATTGCGGAACACGGCCTTGACTTATCAAATACATCTACAAGCTCAATTTCTGCCAGGAAAGCAAACTACTCTGGCAGACGAACTAAGCAGAAAACATTTGGACCCACACGAATGGAAACTGGATCCACAAATCTTCAGCATGTTGACACGCAAATGGGGGAACCCAGACATAGTTTCGGGGTGAGGCAAAAAGATCTATCAGTTGGACAAATTCTGCACATGAATTCATCACAAAAAAGCTTGGAAAGTGGATGCCCTATCCTTCAACTGGAAAAACCTATTGGTCTATGCCTTTCCCCCCTCTGCTGTCCAAGGTCTTACTAAAAGTCAGACAGGAAAAATCAAAAATGATTCTGATTGCTCCAAACTGGCCTCGCCAACACCGGTACCTGCTCCTGCGCAATATGTCGCACCTTCCTGCGTGGTACCTGCCTTAGACACTTCACCTGCTGTCTCAGCAGAACTATCAAATTCTGCACACTCATCTCCAGTCTCTGAATCTTGCATCATGGCTAATCAACTAATTTCACTAGTTACATCTCTCAGCATACCTGTGATGGATATCATTTTGGAGGCTAGAAGGCCTAGTACTAGAAAATCTTATGCTGACAAATGGAAAAGATTCTCTGCCTGGAACTAAGCACAGCAATGCTCAATATTCCTCAGATTCTGCAATACTTAACGGACATGCTTCACAAGGGCCTATCTTTTTCTTCCATAAAAATCCATGCCTCTGCCATTTCAGCTGATTACAACACAGAGCCTCCCTTCTTTTCCCATTCTCTGCTAAAGCAGTACCTCAGAGGGGCCAAAAATGTAAGACCACCAACTCCTGCATGGGACCTCAGTTTTGTTTTGGAAAAACGCTACCTTCTTTTGAGCTAGCTGCTACTACAGACCTAACATTTCTCTATTGGAAAACAGCTTTTCTTTTATCAGTTACTTCAGCTTGAAGGATTTCAGAACTACAGGCTCTTATGGCAGTGGAGCCTTTCGTTATTTTTCACCCGGATAAGGTGGCTCTCAGGACCAGTCCACCCTTTATGCCTAAAGTAGTATCTAGTGTGGCCCTCAATCAGACCATTCATCTGCTAGCTTTCTTCCCCAATCCACAGAACAAGGGTGAGCGGATTCTGCATTCATTGGATGTACACAGACAACTAAGATTCTACTTAAACAAGACAAAATCTCTAAGAAAATCTGAATAATTACTGGTGGCATTTGCTGCAGGGGCAGAGTGAAAGGCTATTTCAAAGCAGACTATTTCCAGATGGATAAGCCATTGTATTTGTTTCTGCTATGTGCACCATGGTGAACCTGTCCCCAAGGGGATCAGATCTCATTCCACCAGGGCTGCATCTACTTCTGCAGCCTTTCTCAGAGGGGTTCCTACCAGAGACATTCTAGAAGCTGCTAACCTGGAGCTCAGTTCATACGTTCACCAAACATTACCATTTACCTCTCTTCTCTAAATCCAGAGCAGGCTTTGCCACTGCTGTCCTGCAGGGCCTTACAGCTGCTCCTAATGCTGTATAAATCCATCTTCCCCAACCATAGCTTGGGATTCTACCCAAATGTAATGACTGCAACAGTGAAACACAAAGAACATAGTACAGTTGTGTACACCTACCATAAATGTAGATGTTCGAGTGTATTCACTGTTGCACTCCTGGTTACCCTCCCTGCAGCCCCTTGATTTTTCTCTATACCTCTCATTTCTGTTACTATCTTTAAAAGCCTTTTTGGTTTATTTGCTTTTGTTGGGAGATATATGTTTTGTGTTTTTTATTCTACAAATATGTATATTTATTTATATATTTTGCTCCCCATTTGGGGGGCATCTGACATCTGAGGCAAGAAAAACGATGTAATGGCGTCTGCTGCATGTTTTATAACCCCTGAAGACCTGACGTCATGGAAGAAGGGACAGCAACTGACGCAGGACCCAAGACTTTGTTTATCAGGCCAACTAAGGGCAACCTGCCAGCAGATTACCCCAAATGTAATGACTGCAACAGTGAATACACTGGAACATCTACATGTATGGTAAATGTACACAACTGTACTTTCCTTTGGTGGGAAGAGGCCTGCTACCACAACAAGGGACTCCCTTTCACTCTACCCCCTGCCACTTAAGCCCTAACAACAGACTCAGACTATGCATGGAGGGGCTCACATGGCAGGGCAGTGCATTCAGGGCAAATGGAACCCGAGACGGATGCACCTGCTTATCATTCAAAAAGAAATGTTAGCTGTACAGAATGTTCTGACAGCCTTCAAAGACCATATTCTTCCAGGACAACAATTGGTAAAGACAGACAACACCACAGTTATGTAAAGCAGGGGGGACCCACTTGTACCCTCTCTGCAGACTAGCCATGGCTCTGTGGAACACAGCCTTGAGCTACCAAGTACACCTACAAGCTCAGTTCCTGCCAGGCAAAGTAAATTCACTGGCAGACAACAAGCAGAAATCTCTTGGACCCACTCTAATTGAAACTAGAACCCAAAATATTCAACCTCTTGAGGAACAAATTGGTGACTCCAGAGGTAGACCTGTTTGCCTCCCCTCAGAACTACCAATTGAAAAAATTCTGCACAAGAACTCCCCACAGTCAAACTTGGAAAGTGGATTCCCTGTCCTTTACCTGGGAAAGCCTCTCTTGTTTATGCCTTTCCCCCTCTGCCTCTCCTCTCGAAGTTTCTACTAAAGATCAAACGGGACAAACTAAGGACAATACTGAATGCACCAGACTGGCCACGCCAGCACTGGTACCCCCTCTTGCGCAGTATGATACTGCTGCAACCATGGCACCTGCCTCAGACCCCTTCCCTGCTGTTCCAGCAGGCAGGCCAGATTCTGCAACCTCAGCTTCAAACCCTGAACCTTGCAGCCTGGCTAATTCCTTGAGCTATTCTCTAGCATCCCTCAGTAAGCAGGTGCTGGATGTCATTCTGGAGGCAAGGAGGCCTAGTACTACAAAATCCTATGCTGAAAAGTGGAAAAGATACTGTTTCTGGACCCAGGCTCAGGGGATGGGCACAGTGGTGCCCAGCTTATCTCATATTCTGCAGTACTTAACAGAAGTGCTCCACAAGGGCCTATCCTTCTTGTCATTTTAAAATTCATGCATCTGCCATTTCAGCACATTATAATACTGAGCCCCACTCCTCTTCTCTCACCCCTTGTAAAATAATTCCTTAGAGGGGCCAAAAATTTAAGTCCCCCCAGGAGAGCTCCCACTCCAGCCTGGGACCTTTACTTTTCATCTTCCCCCCTTTGAAACATCTGCAACAGCAGAGTTGAAATTCCTTTCTTGGAAAATAGCCTTGTTTCTAGCCATCACTTCAGCAAGATTGTCTGAATTACAGGCCTTCATGGCAGTGGGAACCCTTCATTATCGTCCATGCAGACAGGGTTTCCCTCAGGACTAATCCTTCCTTTATGACCAAGGTGGTGTCTAATGTGGCCCCTTAATCAGTCTATTCATTTGCCTACTTTTTATTCCCTAATCCACAAAACAAAGGGGAACGAATGGTGCGTGCTCTGCACGTGCGCAGACAACTTGGATTTTCTTTGGACAGGACTAAGCTTCTCAGAAAATCTTAATAGCTGCTAGTTGGCTTTGCTGCAGGGGTAGAGGGAAAGGTCATTTCAAAGCAAACCATTTCCAAATGGATAGCCCATTGCATTCATTTTTTCTGCTAAAAGTACCATGGAAAACCTACCCCAAAGGGGATAAGATCACATTCCACCAGGGCTGCATCTACCTCTGAGGCTTTTCTCTGAGGAGTCCCTACCTGGGACATCCTAGAAGCTTCTACCTGGAGCTCTGTACATACCTTCACCAAGGATTACCACATGCCTATCTTTTCTAAATCTAGAGCTGGATTTGCCACTGTAGTCTTGCAGGGCTTAATAGCTGTCCCTCATACTCTTTAACTTCCTCCTCCCTTCCTTAGCTTTGGGAATCAACCCAAATGTGATGACTGCAACAGTGAAACACGAACATAGTATAGTTGTGTACACTTGCCATAAATGTAAATGTTCGAGTGTATTCACTATTGCAGTTCTGATTACCCTCCCTCCAGCCCCCTGACTTCTCTTGGCTCTACCTTTCCTTCTTGTTTGGTATATTTATTTTTTCTGGTGTATTTGCTTTTTGATGGGGATGTACCATACCATATAATTGCTTCCTATTGTGGGGGCACCTGATATCTGGGGCAAGAAAAACTGATGTAATGGCATCGGCTGCATGTTTTATATCCCTGACGACATGACGTCATGGAAGAAGAGACTGCGTCCGATGCAGAAATCGAAGACTCTGGTATTCAGACTGGCTGAGGGCTACTTGCAGGCAGATAACCCAAATATAATGACTGCAATAGTGAATACACTCAAACATCTACATTTATGGTAAGTGTACACGACTGTACTTTCTGTGGCCTTAGTCTTGTAACTTCATTTACATTTGTTGGAGGATTGTGAATTATTACAAGATGTTAGCATTGTTTATACGTAATGCTGCATTTGTATTTCCATAAGTAGAATTACTTAAAGCTAGCTGTTTGTATTTAGAACCTTGTCTGAGGCCTTAGTCTTGTAGTTTCACTTGCAGTTGTTAGAACTGTGATCTACTACCATTTTTAAGCCTCATTTAATCATTTGTTACTACATTTTTCCCCATAAACAGTGTTGCTGGTAAATTTCTGCATAATCTGGTACCTTAGACTGTAGTGGAATTGTAGTAGTGAGAATTGTAAATTTTGCTCCAGGGGTGGTGCTTCATTGCTTTTACAGCTGCTTATATTCCAGTGTTGCTGCTTGAGTTTTATATTCTGCTTATCAATTACCTGCTTTAAGTTGCATTCCAGTCTTTCTGTTCCTTGATGTCCTGAGTTGAAATCACTTTTGGAGTATTCATAATAAACGTGTTATCACCACTGTCCTCCAACAAGGGTACCAAAGCTTAACCTTCCCTGGGTCGTGTTTCTGATGTGTGACCTCTGGTGGTAAGCATTGGGGGTATATAGGTAAATGTATGATCGTAGATACTCACTGTTTCACTGCCGCCAGCCTGAATGCAGGTCATGTATCCGTTAGACTGATCATCATTTGGTCATTGCTACTGTAACAACTTTAAAAAGTGCTCCACTGGGGAACCTTCTTTTATTTAAGTTGTTGTGTTATATCTCTATTAGATGTCATCTTAGAGGGGTAAGTGTGAGTGCGTTAGGCAAATCCTGTACAAATATCTGCACACCCAATCTCCTACCTAGATGCAGAACATGACTACACAGCCTGTTGCATATGCCAGTCCTTTGTGCCAAAACATTGCAATCCTGTTTGTGTTTGCTCAACACTTTTGGGGGCTCAACACCGGAAACATTTGGCCCACTTCAAGATGGCAGATTCTGCTTCCTTAGACTTAAACCTCCAATCTAAAAACAACCTCAAGGTTGTGCTGCTAAATGCTTAGGAGTCTTAACATGAAACTGCACTCGCTAGAAGCAGTCCTTACTTTGGAAGAAGCAGACATTTGTGCAGTCATGGGGACCTGGTTCAAGGCTGTGAAGAGCACCCCAGCCATACCAGTGGCACCTCCTTCCACATTCAGACCACAAACTGAAGGTGTGAAAGCTAAAGGAGGCAGTGTATCAACTTTCATTAAAGATAAATGCACCTCCAGATTGGTCAAACAGCATGATTCCCTATAGATACTTAGAGACAATTAACTGTTTATAGGACACCTGTTCAAGTCATTGCCAGCTGCAGGACCCCCTCCATGAATCAAGATACCCACTCTGCCTATTTGGATCTACTGGAGTCTATCAAGACACTTGTAAAACACCATGGTTTTGGGTGACTTTAACTACCCATCCATTGACTAGGCAAATTAACTCGTGCTCCAACTCGCATGCCCAAAAGTTCCTCAACTTGGTTAACTTCAGTGCCTTGGACCAGCTGGTTGATACCCCCACAAGAGGAGCCAGCATCCTGGATCTGGTGCTTGCCAATATGGGGGACCTCTGAAGCACCCCCCACTATGAGGTCTTCCCTGGTGAGGTCTGACCACATATCAGTCTCATTTGAAGCAACTATAACACCTGACCCCCCCCCACACACACACACACACACACACCCTGCAGCAACTAAACTAAAAAAACTTCTTCAAAGCAGATTATAACCTCTTACAGTATGGTATAAATAACTTCTCTGCCCCTCCTCCCTCAGATGGAACTGGCAACTATGCCGAGCTCTACACTGGTGCTTTATACAAACACTTGTGTAACTGCATTGATTTGACCGTACCCGATTGAACTGAAACAGCTCCACAGGGAAGGGGGAAACCTGCCTGGTTTGACAACTGCCATTAACAGGCTTTACAATAAGAGGAAGAATGTATTATCTAAGAGTGAGAGGGACTGAGCCCTAAACTGGAAAAAACTCACTCATTAGCTTAAACAAGTGAACAAGACTTCTTGTGAAGTCCTCCCAAGCAAACTATGGATCCAAATTAGCTACCTCAACTAAAGACAACCATAAGGTGTTTTTTAGTTGTATACATAACCCAAAAGGAAAGGCCCAGATCTGTGCCAAACCTTTTATCGGTAGATAGCACATATACTGAGCCTGTGGACATAGCTAAAAAAATGTATCCTCCCTTTTGGAAAGGGCGATAATCCTGCTAACTACCACATCAATAGCAACAACTTAGGGGGTGCTCTTAGTGGTGAGAGACCTGGGCACTCAGGTTGACAGCAACCTCACCCTTGACCACCATGTCTCCACAGTGGTAAGAAAGGGCATTCTATAGTGCTCATCTTATAAGGGCATTGCTTTAAAAAAAAAAGAAGCTATAACCTCGTCATACTCTTCTCTCATCAGGCAAGTAATTGAGTACATTGCCCCTTTTGTTAAGTACTATTCCAAGCACCTGCAGCAATTGGAGAGACCACAAAGGTTTTTCATAAGGAAAATTTTAAGTCTTCAGCATCTGTTCTATGTGGATCATCTGAAATCACTGTCACTTTATTCTGTCTCATACAGACTACTCGGAGGCAATCTCTGCCTTGCATACAAGGCATTCTCTGACCCTGCTTTATTGGAAATGCTGCATCCCTGCAAGTCAAATGGTACACTGGTTAATCGCTCTAAAGACCTTAACCTGGTATGTGACATTAATAGAACCTGCTTGAGGGACAGATTTGTCTTAGAGGTTACCACACCTTTGGAACAAGCTCCCACTTAACGTCAGAGCACCTCATTGGCACTCTTCAGACACAGTCTGGATGATTGGATGAGTGACTGCAAATTCACCCCAGGGGTTCCACCTGTGTCCCTCTTGGACAGGAGCAATAGACGCTGATTGTGGAAATAAGGGTGAAACCGGCTAGGCTTGTAAAGTCCCTAGGGCCATTAGCCTAGTAACTTCCTTTGATACGTCCGTACCTTGAAAAAAAGCTTTAAATGCTCAGTCTACTTATTCTAATTCTGATGCACCCAGTGAGGTTTCAGAACTTCTGGTATGTCAGACTGCTCCACTCTCTACTGAGACCATGCCTGAGGCTGGTATGGCATCGTGACTGAGGAAACTACTTCTACAGAGAAAGGTGAACTGCGGATCACCATTTCTGAGCGTCTAGAAGGCATCCACAAATTGTTGTTGGGGAAGACATTCTTGGCAAGTTAATTGAGGTACACTAAGGGTCTGAACCATTGAAGAAACAGCAAAAAATGAGTATGTCACTGCCTCCCCAGCTGGGAAAAAAGAATGGATGGATATTTCTGAAAGCCTGCTCAAAGCCATTATGGCTCTGAAGCCTCCATTTTCAGACCCCCCCCCCACACACACACACACACACACATACCCTAATAAAATTACTGTGGATTCATCATCTGAAAAGGAAGATGCCCCTCTCATCATCTGGCATAATCCTCTCAAATACACTCCCCTAGCCAAATGTCTTTTGCAGATGAAGACCGTTTCCCCAGACTCTCCTGTTAGAAATTGCTTCATTTGGGAGAGAAGTTTAAACATGAAACTAAGTATAAAGGATAAGTCCAGATAAAATCACTTTAGCTAGCATGTCCTAGGATATGCTCTCTACCTTCCCTGTGGGAGGAATAACCACAAAACCATCATCCTTCTACCACGAGAGGGAGATACCCACCTAGACACAATCGTGGGAAATATTTTGGTTGGCAATGGAAGCATGACAGACCTGGCTACTTCCCTGGGCATGATGCTGGAACACTGGGGAGCCAGGCCATACACATATCTGAACAGAGAGATGTGGAAGGAAACAATGGGTAGGGTCCAATTACCTACATAACTGAATAAACTACTGGAAATTTCAACAAGGTGCATTTATTCCTCCCACAGGGAGGGTATTGGAAAGCGTCTTCACCTATATCTGCTGGCTAAAGTGATTTTATCTGGGCTTACCCTTTATACTCTTTCTTTAGTCCTGTCATCCTGTGGGGTCACAGGTGGGATACCAGACTTCACTTGAGCCCCCTGGATTACCTCAGAATTTTGAACATGTTGAAACACTTTGAGTGGGTGTCTAAACAGATCAGAGATCTGGAAAATAAATTACAACCTCTTGAAATGGGCACTTGGGTCCCTTCACCTGTCCTTCCTGTTCAGGAGACTTTGTTGGATACTTTCTAGTCTTTCTATGCTACACATGATTTGCAGCCTCCTGCCCCCCAAAAGATTATAAAGCTCTGATAAACTTAAGTTTTTGTATTAGAATCATGTAGCAGATCCCTCTGCACTGTCTCTGTCCTCTGATAAACTTTCATAGCTGCTCCCTACTGTAATGCTCTCCCTTCAGACTGATACAGCAGGGCTATGGGTAGGCGGGGAAAAAGGTTTATAGCTCTTCAACTCTAGGATTCAGAGGTATTAATTATCAAAACCAGGTAACCAATTGCCTGTTATCCATACTCCACTTCTTAAACATGGTAGTGGTGGATTCACAGGGTTCAGATTCCAAACAGCAAATATTCTTACTGAATCAGGCTACTCAGGTAGCCATATACAGTGGAAAATCTAGTTGTGATGCTTTAGCGGCCTCTTCCAGAGCAGGCGCTACTGCTCTGTTATTCACAGGTATGCATGGTTGTGCAATCAACCCTGTCCCAAAACACTTCAAAGCTGAACGTATTGATTCTCGTTTAGGCAAGAACCTTTAGTTTAGTCCACAAGTAGCCAACTTATTTAAAGCTTTGCACGAGCAAAGCAAAACAGTAAAAGATTGTAGACAGATACTGTTATTTTCTGCAGACAGATTCTGTTATCTGTGTTTACGTACTGATAGAATTACCCAGTAAAGCCCACTTATTTTGTTATAAGGGACTCAAGACCCATTCAAAACACTGAAGAATGCCCCCAGAAACAGAGATTCCCAAACAAAACAGAGGGATCCCACATCTGGGAGACCTTCCTCTGGGGAAAAATCACTATGGCTTTCTACAGGTCAACAGTCCCAACCCCTTGATCATGGCCTGTTCCCTCTCCAAAAGGCTTACTCAATCAGTCTCAAGCTTTGAAAAGATTAGCACACACCACTGGGTGCTTTCCATCATATAAAAAGTTTATACCATGTCCTGGAAAGATCGTCCTTCTGAACTGCAATCCCAACAACTAAGTCCATCTTCTACCACCCATGCTCCAAGAATTGCAAACACAAGGCAGTCCAGAACCAGTACCTGTGGAATTCCTAGGAAGGGTTTTAATTCAGGACTCTTCCTATTTTAAGAAAAGGGCATTGGATACCTGTAATGCATCTGTCTCTGCTAAACACCTTAAAAATGTCATCCTTCAGAATGCTGTCACTGCACGCACTGCTTTCTTTCATATTTCTTAGGCATACCTAGTATCCCTGGATCGAACGGATGCCTACCTCCATGTACCCATTCACTCCTCTTGTAGTTTCACAATTTCCAGTCATTTCACAGTTTCTAGGCAGTTCTGCAGTTAACTCCTACTGCGCCTCTAGGTGTCAAATATTTCTTGTTCATATTTGCATTAATAATTTCAAAACCACGCTACATACAATGTACCGGAATATTTTATCTTGAAGCATACATGATGGCAAAAACAATTGTACTGATATTTGACCTATGTCAATGAGTATTTGTTAACACTGTAAGGTGATAACTTCATTTTTTAAAGGCTGAAGCCACACCCACTGGGAGTTAAAGGTACACGCTCAAAAGAACTGTACTGGAGGGAATGGTAGCGTTCAGCCAAACTCTGAGTTCATATATTTCCCTACTTAGACAATGTGCCAATCCCTGCTACTTCACCACAGATCTTGCTACAACATCTCCAGTTCATCCTCAAACTCTCCTGCAGTTGGGGTTCACTGTCAACTACAACAAGATCTTCCCTCCAGCCTACCCAGGACCTAGTGTTTGTGCTGCAGACTGGACACCAGAAAAACGCAGGCACTTCTTAGGAAAAGGCTCAGATTCTTACAGTTTACTTTCACTCCCTTTCCTCTATCGACTGATGCTCAACCAGGGAAATCCTAAGAGCTTCAGGATTCATTGCAGCAACTATCACAACACTTCCTCTAGCCAGATGGCATATGAGAAAAATTCATTGGTACCTGAAAACAGTCTAGTAGCAACATTTTCATCCTATAGACACTGTGCTTCCTCTCCTATCTTGTCTCTGGAAGGAGCTGTAATTGAAGGCAGACCAGGTGAAATTCAACTCAGCCCATCCCTTCATCCCACCAGTCTCACTTCAGGAGATGTACAGAGACTTCCCAGATGAGGCCTGGGTGGGCCTGGACAGGCACCCACGGAGTCCAGGGCAAATGGCAGTCAAAATTCCAAAATAAACTTTTTTAACTTGAAAGGGATTAGGGCCCATCATCCAAGCCCTTCAGGTTTTCTCACATTTGGAAACCAGGTCCTCTGAGTATTCTCAGACAGCACAACAGTCGTGTGGTACATAAGCTAGGAGGCACCAGATCATACCAACTATGCAGACTTGCACAGAGGGCCTGAGGCCATACCACCGAGATAAGTATTTCCCACTCGCCATATACATCCCATCACAAGCTAGTTTGTGGGCAGACAGATTAAGCAAGACCTAGGAGGACCCTCACGAATGGACCCTGAACAGACGAGTCTTTCTGGATGACCCTCCACCAGTGGGGGAAACCTCAGATCTGTTTGTTTCAGAGAGCAACAAACAGCCCCCACCCTTTTGCACCAGGAACCCTTCCCCTCCAGCCTGGAGGACAGATGCTTTCTTTTTTCAGTGGACATGGAAGATCTTCCAAGAGTTCTACTAAATATCCTAACAGGAAAAAAAAAAAAAACTTTCCATTCCCCCTGTTCTGGGCAAGATAGCACTGGGTTTCTCTCATCTAGCCAAGGGCAAACGCTGCAAACTGCCACACAAGGCGGGTCTCTTCACTTAGGATGGGTTGTAATAGTGATACTTTCTGCTTTCATCATTAAACCAAAGTTTTTGGATATAAGGATGTTCTTTCTGTTTCACTGTTGCAGTCATTACATTTGGGTTATATGCTTGCAGGTAGCCCTCAGTCGGCCTGATTAACAAAGTCTTGGGTCCTGCATTTGTTGCTGTTCCTTCTTCCATGACGTCAGGTCGTCAGGGGTATAAAACATGCAGCTGACGCCATTACATCAGTCTTTCTTGCCGTGCGGTGCCTGAAGCAGAAGCAGTTCGCAAGTGCCGGTCGGCCGACTCCTGAAATTTTCGTTTGAGTTTCAGAACCGAAGTCTTCAACTAAAGCTAAGTACCCCATTGGGTAAACTTTTTCTTGCTCCATACCGATGTCAGTAAAAGTTAATAATTGCATTACTTGTGGAAAGCGAATACTTCCTAAAGATTTTCATTCATACTGGTATTCCTTGCCTAGGCCCTGACCACGACGTACCTTGCTGTCGGTTTTGTGCTTTATTTAATCAGTTCACTGTCCGTCGTCTGTATGTTTTTGCCTCTAAATATTTCTGTTTTCGGTTTAATTACCCAGAAATGTCTGTTAGCCATCCAACTACCGGGGTTCTTAAAAAAACGAAAGACAGAGACAGGCCGCCAAGGTCCAAAACTGCCGACGGCGCTTCTCCTAAGCCAGTTCACCGGTACTCAGTGAGGCACTTTCGCAGCCCCTGATGCCCGCTACTTCTGCTTCGCCGGCCTCTACTGAGACCCATTTGGAGTCTGGTCTGCCACGAGATGCTTCAACTATGGAACCCGCGGATGTCTCTACTTTGAATGGGTCCGGAGCCACTGTGCAGGCACCAGCTTCTGAGGGTGTATTCAGGCCTACGGACTTGCATATTAAATCGATGCCTCATTCCGCACTTAGGCCTAAATCTCGAACCATGCCTAAAAAAAACTGACGTCCAGGCCACGTGCTCAGGCTACTATGCCTAAAAAAACAAATAAGAATGGCTGAAGATCTGATAACTCTAATCAGGGGTAGTCCCCCCCCCCCCTTTTAAGAGGCCTAGGACAGAAGTTGTTTATGAATCTTCTGACCAGGATTCAGTTTTTTCTGAGTCTTCTGATGATCTGGATTTGCCCTTATCTTCTTATGAGGATTCGGATGTAGAGGACCCTGTTCCCTCTGCTTTCCCTCCAGAGGATTATTCTTTTGGTGCAACCTTACATACTCTAAGGGAGTATTTCCACTGGGAAAGTCAGGATTTTTCAGATTAAAAAAAAGAGGCTCAGGGATTTCATACTCCTGCCTCAGCATAGGCCTTTAGCTGTTCCTCCTGTACTAGACATTGGTAATGTTTTTTTCAGAATCTAGTTTGGCCCCTGATTCCTTGCCTGCTGCTCCCAGAAAACCTGATGGATACTACAGAGTCCCTGAGTCACACAAGTTCCTTTTTAAAAATCCTATTGTGGATCCAGAGACTATTTATTTCTCAGGGGCCCGAGGGCATTAAGGCTTCTACTGCTAAAAATCCTACCCCTTCTGATAGAGACTCCAGGGCACTGGATAGATGGGGTAAGAAGGTTTACACTTCTGAAACCTTGGCCATTAGGACTTTAAACTATCAGTTTCATATGTTAAAGTATCAGCAACATGTTATTGGGGTGCTTAAACAGAAAATTATGTCGATTCCTGATTGTGTGGAAAATAAAGAATTTACAGGATTTACTGCATTCTGCTGAACAAGTTGGAAAACATATTTTGCAATGTGGTTTTGATTAGAGGCCTCTTGCAGGGCTGCTGTTACTGGGTCTGTGCTCAGAAGGCATGCTTGGCTCAAGGAGCAATCTTTACCTGATCATATTAAAGCTAAATTGTTGGATGCTCCCTTAAAACAGGACTGTTTGGCAAAAAGGCTGTGGAAGTTCTTAAAAAGATGGAAGATGAAGCTAAATCTATGCAAACTGTTAAAGATGTCTTACAAGTTCAGCCTCCTAGATTTAGTATGCATTGGCCCTCTAAATATTGGTATCTTCCAGGTCTTCTCAAGCCAAACCCAGACACAGCAGAAACCCCAAGTTTCAGTCCCATGGGGACACAGGACTAAGCAGTGGGCGGCCTCCACTTCCAAATCTGGGAGTAATAAGACTCCCCCCTATGGTAAACTGTCTAAATGACTTTCTTCTAAAATTTCCAAGCACTTGTCAACTGACTGCCCCTTTGGTGAGAAAGATTGCTCTTCATGCAAAGAACTGGGAGCTCATCACCCAGGCAAATGAGTTTTAGATAGTGTCCCAGGGATACAGATTTCACTTCCACACATTGCCAACACCAAACGGGTGGCCGGACCTACCTCCAAATCAGTGGGCAGAGGCCCAAAAACAAGTACTTTCTCTCTTAAGCATGGGGGCTATTCACTTGGTACCAGAAGAGGAGGAAAAGTGGCAAGGTTTCTACTTGAGACTTTCCCTGGTACCCAGAAAAGACAATTCATGGCGTCCTTTCTGGATCTATCTACTCTAAACACCATTGTTGAGATTCCAAAATTCAAGATGTTGACTCTTCACCAGTTGCTTTCTATGCTAGGCAGACACTTGGTTTGCAACACTAGATTTAAAAGAAGCATACCTGCACATCCCAATCAGGGAATCTTGCAGAAGATACCGTCGCTTCAAAGCAGGCTACACACACTATCAGTTCTCTGCACTGCCCTTGGGCTTATCTACTGTGCCCAGAGTATTCACAAAGTGCCTAGCTCCAGTTATTGCATTTTGCAGGCAAAGAAATATTCAAATGTACCCATACCTGGACGATTGTCTACTTCAGGCAGAAAGCCAGGACATACTTTTGAGTCATCTAGCCTTTGTACAAAGGGTTCTGACCTGTCTGGGGTACACCATAAACGAAAATAAATCTCATCTCGTACCCTGTGAACAAATTATATTCCTGGGAGCAAGCTTGAATACAACTTCCCAGATGGCTTCCTTCACGCCAGAGAAACAAATTCATTTGACAACCTACTTCAAACAAGTGGCCACAAAAACCCTGCTATCTGCAAGGCAAATACTGCAAGCCTTTGTGTTCATGGCCTCCTGCATTCTTCTAATTACATATGCAAGACTGCATATGAGGAAACTACAGTGGTATCTAAAAAGTGTATGGTGTCAACATTCCCAGGATCTAGAAGCAGTGATTCCCATCTTACCTTGCCTACACCTAGAGTTCCTTTGGTGGGCACAGGCCTGCCACCAAAACAAGGGGGACTACCTTTCACACCACCCCCTGCTGGCCAAACCCTAACAGCAGACACATTAGACTATGCATGGGGGGGCTCACCTGGCAGGGAAGTGCATTCAGGGCAAATGGAACCCTGCATATCAATCAAAGAAATGTTAGCTGTACAGAATGCTCTTGACAGCCTTTAAGGACCACATTCTTCTGGGACAACTAATGGTAAAGACGGACAATACCACTGATATATGGTACATAAATAAGCAGGGGGGTACACATTCTTAACCCCTCTGCAGACTAGCCATGGCATTGTGGAACACGGCCTTCAGCTACCAGTTGCACCTACAAGCTCAATTCCTGCCAGGAAAATTAAATACACTGGCAGACGGACTAAGCAGAAGCCTCATGGACCCACACGAGTGGAAACTGGAACAAAGGATTTTCAACATGTTGACAGGCAAATGGTGGAGCCCAGATATAGACCGATTTACCTCTCCCCAGAACTACCAGTTGGACAAATTTTGCACAAGGACTCCCCGCAAACAAGTCTGGATGGGTACTCTGGAAAAACCTATCGGTCTATGCCTCCCCCCCCCCCCCTCTGCCTCTGCTCTCCAAAGTACTACTAAAAATCAAACAGGGCAAACCAAGGATGATTTTGATTGATGCGGCCTATCCACGCCAACATTGATACCCCCCTCCTGCACAGTGTGTAACGGTTACCCCCATGGCACCTGCCTCAGACTCCTTCCCTGTTGTCCCAGCAGGAGAACCAGATTCTGCACCCTCAGCTTCTAACACTGAACCTTGCAGCCTGGCTGATTTACCTAATCTCTCTAATGCCTAATGGATATCATTTTAGAGGCAAGGAGGCCTGGTATTAGAAAATCTTATGCTGAAAAATGGAAAAGATTCTGTGCCTGGAACTAATCTCAAAGGATGAGCACAGCAGCGCCCAATTTACCTCAGATTTTACAATACTTAACTGAGATGCTTCACAAGGGCCTGTCTTTTTCCTCCATTAAAATCCACGCCTCAGCCTTTTCTGCTCATTATAACACAGAACTTCCCCTCTTCTCTCATCCACTGCTCAAGCAATTCCTCAGAGGGGCCAAAAATTTGAGACCACCCAGGAGAACTCCAACTCCTGCCTGGGACTTTAACTTTGTTTTGGAGAAACTCACTCTACCTCCTTTCAAGCCAGCTGCTACTGCGGACTTAAAATTTCTTTCTTGGAAAACAGCTTTCTTTTTAGTAATCACTTCAGCTCGAAGGGTATCTGAATTACAGGCCCTTATGGCAGTGGAGCCTTTCATCATCGGACAGGGTGTCCCTCAGAACCAATCCATTCTTCATGCCCAAGGTGGTATCCAGTGTGGCTCTTAATCAGTACATTCATTTGCCAACCTTCTTTCCCAGTCCACAGAGCAAAGGGGAATGGATACTGCATTTCTTAGATGCGCACAGACAACTTAGATTCTACTTGGACAAGACTAAACCTCAAAGGTTATCTGAACAACTGCTGGTGGCATTTGCTGCAGGGGCAGAGGGAAGGCTATTTCAAAGCAAACCATTTCTAAATGGATAGGTCATTGCATTCTTTTCTGCTATAAGCACCATGGAAAACCTATCCCCCCAGGTGATCAGACCTCACTCCACCAGGGCTGCATCTACTCCAGCCTTTCTCAGAGGCGTCCCTACCAGGGGCATCCTAGAAGCTGCTGCCTGGACTTCTGCATGTAGTAATTTGCCAATTTTTTCTAAATCCAGCTGGCTTTGCCACTGTAGTCTTGCAGGTCCTAATGCTATTTAAATTCCTCCTCCCAACCATAGCTTTGGGAATCTACTCAAATGTAATGACTGCAACAGTGAAACACGAAGAACATAGTACAGTTGTGTACACTTACCATAAATTTAAATGTTCAAGTGTATTCACTTTTGCAGTCCTGGTTACCCTCCCTCCAACTTCCTAACTTCTTTTGGTTACATCTCTACTTTCCTTTACTATGCTTAAAAGCTTTTTGGCGTATTTGCTTTTTTGTTTGAGGCATATCATTGTACTTTTATATTTAATTGCTTCCTATTAGAGGGGCACCTGACATTTGGGGCAAGAAAAACTGATGTAATGGTGTCAGCTGCATGTTTTATACCCCTGACATCATGGAAGAAGGGACAGCAACCGACGCAGGACCCAAGACTTTGTTAATCAGGCTGACTGAGGGCTACCTGCAAGCAGATAACCCAATTGTAATGACTGCAACAGTGAATACACTCGAACATCTACATTTATGGTAAGTGTACACAACTGTACTTTCTGATTCCTGTCTGGCACCAGTTTTCAAAAGATGTAATTAAGATTCTCCCACTACTCAAAAATATTGCATAACCAAATGAAAGAGATTTTCCTTTTGATGCTGCAGGAGTGGACAGGACCCCAGCACATCAGTTACCTTTCTTCCTATTATTTGTCGGCTCATGGATGTAAGTCTGGTCTACTCTTCCATCAAAGCTCACCTGTTGGCCATCTCTGCCCATCAGCCCCTCATCCCATCTGTTATGTCCAGACTTGAGGTCAAACAATTCCTTAAAGGGGTTCTCCATATTAGATGACCAAAGAAGCCTGTAGCCCCTGTTTTGGACCTCATCCTTGTGCTGGAAAAGCTCACTTTACCTCCCTTTTGATTCAGCAGCCTCAGTAAATCTCAAATTTTGCACATTGAAGACCGTTCTGATTCTGATTCATTTCTGCTAAGAAAGTCTCAGAGCTGCAGGCACTCATGGCCATTCCTCCCTTTATTTTTTCACAAGAGCAAGGTGACCCTGAATGCTAACCTTTCCTTCATGCAAAAAGTAGTGAATGACCTATCTTCCCAGCTACGTCTTCCATCTACCTGCTTTCTTCCCCAATCCACAGAACTGAGGGGAAAGATTCTTACACACTCTAGATGTTCCCAGACAGTTGAGATTTTATTTGGATAAGACCACGTCTGTATGTCTGATCACTTTTCTCATTCATGGACTCATTCTATGTAATCTGGATCTCTAAACCCATCTTCTTTTGTTCTCTGCATGGCGTACCCTTGCTGTAATGCCCTATCAGCTGACACCACCAGGGCAATGGCATCATCTTGGACATTCTACAAAGGCGTGGGTACCAGGACCATAGCGGAAGCTGCCACCTGGTCTGTACACAACTTAGCTAAACACTACAACACTGATGTCTTTTTAAGGTCCAGGGCTGCCTTTGCTAGATCAGTTCCCTCTGGCCTGTTGGATATTTCCTCTATCAGCTAGCCAATGCCCCCCTTACATTCCATTCAGCTCTGTAAATCACCTTTTTGTTTGGAGTTTTGCAACATTGATTTCAGTTAGGACATAGTACAGTCCTACTGATCACTGTTGCAGTATTCTTTCCCACCCTCCTTCCCTTCTGAGTTGGTTACCAGCTTTTCTCTATCTCTGTATACCCTTCAGACAAGACCCTAGGACCAATGGTGCTTCTTACAACTTAATGGTTGGGCCCTCCTAGCTGACCACGCACTCTCTGGGGTCTTCAGGCCACTAGCTTGGATCTGCCTATATATTTTTATGCTTAAGAGCTGAGGTCACACATAGGATGTACCACCCAGGGAAGGTTAAGTTTTGGTACCCCAGCTGAACGACACTGTGTATAACACATTTATTTGTAATACTACAGAAGTGATCAGTAGGATATCTTTTAGGGTAAGTTCTTGCACATATTCAGGTGTTTTAAAAGGCTGTGTCTCCAGCTTCCTTCCCTTATGGTAATCTGACCTCCAAAGTGTCTCTCCCTCTTTCATTGCTGTTATCTGTTGTGTAAGCTTTTTAAGTACTTTTGCCACCCATTGTTTTCCATAGATTTGTACTGCTGAGTGCCCACTCAATAAACCAGTATTGCTGTTTGAGTAAACCTCCTTTACTACAGATAGTCTCCTGTTCACTTTCCCGGACCTCCCATCTGCTTGGTGCCCTCAACACACTCTAGTGAGTGGAATTAATCTTTCTCCATTCTTATCAGATAAGAGATTTATTGTATTTTTCAGTTCTGTTAACTGTTTTAGGGTGCTACTGCTTTGTTTTGTTTTTTTTGCTTTTTTTTTTTTTTTACTTAAATAATTTTAAAATTTCTTAATACTTGAAATCAACTTGGCTAGGTAGTTTGTTCTGTGGTAGCATTACATTAAGTAATTTTTTTTGTATTTTTACATTGAGGATTGGTATAGTCTGTCTTATGACATTAACTGGTCTAGCCTGTCTGGGAACTACATAAGAAGGAAACAAACATCCGTGATATCCCTCGAAGTCTCAGGAAACCCATTATGCAACCTCTACTGGGTCAAAAAACAAACCAAGCTGAAACTTTGCAGTGTGGAGGGTGTGAAGTTCACTCCTTGAATTGTTATGCACCAAGTTCACTAATAATAATAGTACTGTGAAATACTTCACTACAGAACAACAAAAAGAAAATAGTTGGTAGTCCACAGTTGCGTTTAAATGGAATATCCTTTATTGAAACACACAAACAAGTGATCCTAGTTGAGTATAATGAAAAGCATCAAAAACATTCATTGTGTTTTTATATATATATATATATATATATATATATATATATATATATATATATATATATATATATATATATATATGTATGTGGATCCGTATCACTTCACTTAAAGACCATTTCGCTGACACTCCTTTCAGAGATCAAATCATCTGAAGTTCATTTCACCTAAAACTATTTCACTGACAAGTAGTACTCTGAGGCAAGTCAAAGGTATGTCCTTTTCCCCACTGTAGTGCGATCCTGGTGTTGGTGTATATAGTTGGGGGATACAGCCCACCACATTGGGGGGTTAGGAGGGCGTCACCCCCCCCCCCACCACCTAGTTGCCTTTTACCAAATAATGTAAAACAAAACAAGACAACATAAAAGCAAAATAAGTAGGAGGCTATGCCCCCCCTCCTAACTATGTATACTAACACCAGGGTCACACCACAGTGGGGAAAAGGACACATACCTTTGACTTGCCTTAGAGTACTACTTGCCAGTGAAATAGTTTTAGGTGAAATGAGCGTTTAGTGAAATGAACTTTAGGTGATTTGGTCTCAGTGAAATGGGTTTCAGTGAAATGGTCTTTAGGTGAAGTGATATGAATCCACTCACACACACACATACATATATATATATATATATATATATATATATATATATATATATATATATATATATATATATATAGATGGGTCACCTTTAGATGCCCGACAACGCGTTTTGCCGACACGGAATCTGACGGGACGAAAATACCGACAACGCAGATGACCGACAAGGTGAGAACCCGACGGACTCGGTAAGTGTGCGATCGAGTGAGGGATTTAGTGTTAGAGAGCGGACAGGTAAGTGTGCGATAGTGAGGAACTGTGGGTTAGGGGTGGGTTAAGTGAGTTAGGGTTAGGGTGCAGGTAGGGTGTGTGTGCGATAGTGAGGGACTGTGGGTGTAGGGGTGGGTAAGTGAGTTAGGGTTAGGGTGCAGGTAGGGTAAGTGTGCGGTAGTGTCGGACCTTAGGGTTAGGGTTTGGGTTAGGGATAGTGCATATGTTATGTAATGTACTGTGTTGTTTGTGTAGTGTGTTGGTGTAATGGTTTTCGGTGTTTTGCGTTGTCGGCGTTTTTTGTTGTCGGTCTTTTGGTGTCGGTCATTAGTGTGTCGGGCAAACGCGATTTCGAGGTTTTAAAGGTGATCCATATAGATATATATATATCTATATATATATCTATATATATATGTGTATGTATGTATGTATATATATATATATATATATATATATATATCTATATATATCTATATAGATATATATAATGCTACTCAACGCCAGAAGTCTAAACCTCAAGATGCATGCACTCGAAACTCTCCTTAGCATGGAGAACATAGATATCTGTGCAGTAACAGAAACCTGTTTCAAGGCTTCCGGGAGCACCCCAGCACTACTAGGTTATACCTCATACCATGTTTTTCGGCCCCAAAACTTGGACCGAACCACAAAAGGAGGGGGGAGTATCAATATTCGTCAGATACCCACACCTCCAGGTTGGTGGCACAGCACGAAGCATCAGAGAATATCCATGTGCAACTAACAGTGAGTAAAACTGCCTTCCAGCTTATAGCCTGCTACAGACCACCCTCCCAAACCCAGGAACCCCACTCTGCCTTCCTGAGAACACTGGAAAATATGAAGGTCTCTCCAAACACCATTATATTGGGCGACTTCAACTACCCTAACATAGACTGGGAGCAGTACTCTAGCTCCAACACCCTAGCCCAAAGGTTCCTAGAATTTATAAACTCAAATGATATGGAACAACTTGCTGCCACTCCCACAAGAGGTGAAAACATACTGGACCTGATCATCACTAACATGGGGACTCTATGCTCCAGACCAGAAGTGTATCCCTCACTGGTAAGATCAGACCATAAACTAATCTCACTAGATATTCACATCCCGACCCCAGCCCCTGCCCAGAAAACCACAGTGAAAAACTTCTCTAAAGCAAATTTCTCACTCCTCAAAACCGAGGTGGAATCCTTCAAAGCCCCCGGGCCTGTGGAAAATACGGCCTAGACCGCAGAATCCTTTATAAACACATTCTATGAACACCTTCAGGAATGCATGGATCATGCAATCCCAAATAAAACCAAGACCCAATCCTCCAAAGTTAGGCATCCTGACTGGTGGACCCCAGCCATAAACAAACTATACAATAGAAGGAGGAAGCTACTTACATGATAGAGCAAAATCCCAAAAAGGGAAGGCATCTCTGATCAGTATTAGCAGAAAACTACGGGCACTCAGAAAATCGTCTAAGGCCAGCTTCGAGAGAAAAATTGCACAAGACACTAAGGATAATCACAAGGCTTTCTTTAGTTATGTTAGGAACCTGGGTGGGAATTCCCAGATATGCTCAGAATTAGTCCAAAATGACAAAAAATACACTGAACCCACAGATATTGCCAACATCCTAGCTGACAGGTTCAGCGCAAACTTCTCACCCCCTTCCCCCACCAAAAGGGCAAATATCTATACCATCAGATTGTTTGCCCCCCCCCCCGACATCTCAGATGCTCAGGTAAGAGCCGCCCTCTCCAAAGCAAAAAAACACAGCATCAATGGGACCAGACGGTGTCCCGGGCTGCGTCCTACATGAACTCCAAGAAGAGCTAAACCCAAACATAAAACTACTGTTCACTCTCAGCCTTACTGCAGGATATGTACCCAAAGAGTGGCGTACAGCAACAGTGGTCCATCTCTGCAAAGATGGTGCCTCAACGGATCCTGGAAACTATCGCCCCATAAGCCTGACTAGCTTGATCTGCAAAGCTATGGAAAGGATCATCATGGACCTCATAAATAAACATATTGGGGACCTACAGACACTGGATCCTACCCAGTTCAGCTTTAAGGGCAGATCCTGACTCTTAAACCTGGTTGATTTTTTTGAAACAGTCACCAAGGCCATTGACGAGGGGAAAGGTGGTTCACACAGCCTACCTGGACCTCACAAAAGCCTTCGATACAATACCCCACTCGGGCATTATAGATAAGCTCACCAGCTTAAATATAAACTCCTATGTCGCTAGATGGGTTGCAAACTGGCTCAAGGACAGAACCCACATGGTTAGAATTGCTGGAGCCATGTCAGACTCCAAACCAGTTACAAGTGGCATCCCACAAGGCTCAGTCCTGGGACCTCTCTTGTTCGATATATATTTCTCGGAGGTACAGGCTAACATGGAAGGACTGTGGCTGACCAAGTTCGCAGATGACTGCAAACTGGGTGCCATAATCGACTCTCCAGCAGACACAAGCATCCTACAAAAGGGCCTCATAGAAACAGGCAACTGGTGCCAGAGCCATGGCCTCAAGCTAAATGCCAAAAAGTGTATAGTCATCCCCTTTGGCAAAAACAAAGTGCCCACAAATTACCACATAGGTGGGAATCCATTAAGTGCGGAAGAAGTAATTAGGGACCTGGGGACCCAAGTTGATAGCAATCTCTCATTTGACAACCACGTGGCCAAAGTGGTTAGAAAAACATTTTATATAACCCACCTAATCATGAAGGGATTCACATCTAGATCAGGGGAGGTCATCGTGCCTCTTTACTCATCCCTCATCAGGCCCATAATTGAGTACAATGCCCCTTTTGGGATGTACCTTACCAAACACCTGCAGCAACTGGAAAGACCCCAAATGTACCTCACCAAGAGAATCAAAGGGCTCAAACAGATGCCATATGCTGCCCGGTTAAAGAAACTCCAGCTCTACTCAGTGGCATACCGCCTGCTCAGAGGCGATCTGTGCCCGACGTATAAAGCCATGTCCAGCCCAGAATTAATGGACATGCTGCACCTCAGAGAATCCAAATCCCATCGAGCTACGCGCTCGAGAGACTTGAACCTCAGCACTGAAATAAATAGGACATGCTGGAGGGACAGATTCATAACCCAGAGGCTCCCTTCACTCTGGAATAAAATCCCAGTCCTGGTTAGGCAGAGTCCCTCATTGACTCTCTTCAAGAGGAATCTTGATGAGTGGATGGGAGATAGGTTTACCCCGGGTATCACTTCTGTCACTGTTACAGAGGCACAGTATACTAACCTCGAAAAAGGGCATAGCAAAATTCATTTAAAATGGGTGGCGAAAGCCAAATGATGTTCTTCATCTCACATTGCTGCAGTCCTTACATATGGGTAGTCCGCTGTCCTCGGTCGGCCCGAATACCAAAGTATTAGGCTGACGTCGGTCATGGGCGCTCAGATCTGACATCAGAGCGTCAGGGTATAAAAGCGCATGACCGACGTCATAGCCTCAGTCTTTTTTGCCGCATGGTCCAATGCAGAAGCAGCATTTGCAAGTGCCGTTCGGCGTTCTGAAATTTTCGTATTCTGAGTTTCAGACCGAATCCAAGTTGGGCTAAGTACCCCATTGGGGAATATTTTTGTTTTTTCGTGCCTCAGTTAATTCCGGATGTCAGAAAAAGTGAATAATTGTATTTCTTGTGGGAAACAGATACCGCATAGGGATTACCACTCTCTTTGTATTCCTTGTTTGGGACCTGAGCACGATGTAGTCGGGTGTCGCTTTTGTGCTAGGTTTAATAAGTGCACCATTAAACGTAGGTTAGATTGCGCTAGGCTTGTCTTCGGTAAGCGGTGTAATTATAATATGCTGTCGGATCCTCCGACGCCCGCTACCGCGAAGAAGCGCAAAGATGAATCTTTAAAGTCCAGGCAGGATGAGTCGTCCGTTCCGGACGCCGGTTCTTTAGAAACTACGGTGGAATCTGTGGATCCAGCCGAGGTTTCAGTTGAGTCTCAGGGGGAGGCTTTGATTTCGCAAGATGTGGCCTCGCAGGAGCCAGGTCAGGCTGAGGGGGCCTCTCAGGTTGCTGTTCTCCCTTCCTTGCCTAAGGTGGTTAGGCCTTCTCCTTCTGTCTCTAAGGCTCCTTCCAAAGGCAGGCCTGGTTTGCCTTCCACGGGTGTCAGTCCCAGTTCTGCAGGTTCTGTGCCTAAAAAACACATGCTTAAAATGGCAGAAGATTTAATTTCTTTAATCAGAGGTTCTATGCCCCCTCCTGATAAGAGGCCTAGGGTGGAGCCAGAGGTAGAAAGTTTGGAGCAGGCTTCAGATTACTCAGAGTCTTCGGCTGAAGACGCTCAGGATTTTCCCCCTTATTCTGATTCAGACGCAGAGGATTCCACTCCTGCTTCTCCTCCAGAGGATTTTTCTTTTTCAGAAACCCTGCATTCTATGAGGGAACATTTTAAATGGGAAGGTCAGGATTTCTCAGATTCCCGAAAGAGGCTTAGGGAATTTTTGTTTTTACCACAACATAGGCCCTTGGCTATACCTCCTGTTTTGGATGTTGTTCAAGATGTTTTCTCCGAGGCTTCCCTTAATCCAGACTCTCTGCCTCCTGCGCCAGTTAAGCCAGACAGGTATTACAGAGTACCTGAGGCTCATAAATATCTGTATAAGAGTCCAAGGGCTGACCCAGAAACTATTAGCCACGGACCTAAGGGTGTCAGGGCTTCTGTTGTAAAGAATCCAGTTCCTATAGATAAAGATGCTAGAGCTTTGGATAGATGGGGTAAGAAAGTGTATACCTCTTCCACTTTAGCAATGAGGGCTTTGAATTGCCAGTTTCATATGTTGAAGTATCAGAATTTTCTCCTTACTCAACTAAAATCTAAAGTGGATGCTTTGGCAGAGGGCATAGAGTGTAAAGAGTTACAGGATTTGGTACATGCCTCTGAACAGGTGGGTAAGCATTCTTTGCAGTGTGGTTTCGATGCTTTACAGGCTTCTTCCAGGGTGGCTGCCACTGGTTCAGTTATCCGCAGGCACGCCTGGTTTAAGGATCAGAATTTGTCAGAGCATGTTAAAACTAGAATTTTGGATGCTCCTTTACAATCTGAAGTTTTGTTTGGTTCTCCTGTGGAGTCTGTCTTGAAGAAAATGGAAGACAAGGCTAAGTCTATGCAGACTGTTAAAGATTTTTTGCAGGTGCAGCCTCCTAAGTTTAGCAGGAGTTGGCCTACTAAGGGATGGGCTTATCCTTCTGATTCACAGTCTAGGGGTAGATCTAGACGTGGTAGGGGCAGAACTCAGAGTACTTTCAGGCCTAGAACGTGGAGTTCACCTGCACAATCTACAGGTGAGGGCAGGGGCCAGTCCTTTCGTAAACAGACCCAATGACCTGCATTTTCAGCTGCCAGATTCTTCCTGCCTGGCAGCTCCTTTGGGAGGAAAGTTGGCACTCTTCAAGCAAAACTGGCTATTAGTCACCCAGGACAAATGGGTGTTGGACATTATAGGCCGAGGCTACAAGTTTTATTTCCATACATTGCCTTCTTTCAAAGGCATGCCAGACGTTCCTCCTCAGCAAAGGGTAGAGGCTCACAAGCAGATTTCTTTACTTCTTCAAATGGGGGCTATACAGCAGGTCCCTCTGTCAGAAGTGGGCCTAGGATTTTATTCTCGCCTGTTTCTAGTACCAAAGAAAGGAGACACTTGGAGGCCGATTTTGGATTTATCTATCCTCAACACATACCTGGACATTCCAAAATTCAAAATGTTGACGTTGCAACAACTTCTACCTCTGTTGGGCAAAGATCACTGGATGGTAACTCTGGATCTCAGAGGCTTATCTTCATGTTCCTATCAGGCCCAGTTGCAGGAGATACCTGCGTTTTCGGGCTGGGACTTTACATTATCAGTTCTCTGCATTGCCCTTTGGCTTATCTACTGCGCCCAGGGTGTTCACAAAGGTTTTGGCTCCAGTGATAGCCTTCTTCAGGTTAAGAGGAATACAAATTTATCCTTATTTGGACGATTGCCTGATTCTTGCTCAAGACAAGTACGAACTTCTTCATCATCTACAGTATGTGATGGCAGTGTTAAGGTGCCTAGGGTATTCTGTGAACGAAACAAAGTCCAGTCTAGTACCCTCTCAGGAAATGTGCTTTCTGGGTGTGAGACTGAATACAGCTTCCCAGATGGCCTTTTTGACCCCGGACAAGCAAAAGAACCTTACACTTTACTTCCATCAATTGTCTCTACGGTCAAGGCTGACTGCAAGGAACAGTCCTTCAAGCCTTGGGGTTCATGACATCTTGTATTCTGGTGCTTCCCAATGCCAAACTGCATATGAGGAAGCTACAATGGTATCTCAAAAATGTATGGACACAACACTGCCAAGATCTGGACACTGTCATTCAAATAATACCTTGCATTTAAAAGGAATTTTTGTGGTGGGCTCAGGAATGTCACCTAAACAAGGGACTCTCTGTGACCCGACCAGAGGCGAGTCAGATTTTAACGACAGATGCCTCGGACAAGGCTTGGGGAGCACACCTCAATGGAAAATGGGTTCAAGACACGTGGCCTGCCAGACTTCAACATTTACATATCAACTTGAAGGAGATGTTAGCAGTCCAATTTGCATTGATGGCTTTCAAGGATTTACTTCACCCAGAGCAGGTGTTGATTCAAACAGACAACACAACTGTCATGTGGTACATCAACAAGCAAGGGGGAACCCATTCGTACCCTCTTTGCAGGCAAGCAATGATTTTGTGGGAGACTGCTCTCAGTTTACACCTCAATCTTCAGGCAAGGTTTCTACCAGGAGCACAGAACTCCTTAGCAGATGTTTTGAGCAGACAGTTAGTGGATTCCCACGAGTGGAAATTGGATCCTCATGTATTTCGAAAATTGACAGTGATATGGGGAACTCCAGACATAGATCTGTTCGCTTCTCCACTAAATTTCCAGTTGCCAAAGTTTTGCACAAAAATGTTTCATCCCACAGCTTGGAAAGTGGATGCTCTATCATTCAGTTGGAGCAATCTTCACGTCTATGCCTTTCCGCCTCTGCCTCTCCTCCCCAAGGTACTCTTGAAGGTCAGACAAGACAAGCCCTCCATGATTCTAATAGCTCCAGATTGGCCTTGACAGCACTGGTACCCTCTGCTGAGGAGTTTAGTACGGGAGCCTCCATGGCCTTTGCCTTCGATTCCGCACCTTTTGTCACAGGAGAGCAATCATTTCCTCAATGTCAGGATTCAGTCCCTGCATCTAACAGCCTGGCATATTCTGTTGTAGACCCTGGAGGGTCACAGCTTCCACAACAAGTTTTGAATGTTATTTTGGAGGCCAGAAGGCCTAGTACAAGGAAAGTTTATGCTGATAAATGGAGGAGATTTTTAATTTGGAGCAAAGCAAAGGGCTTTGATGTTTCCAGGCCTTATTTAAGTGTTTCTCTTCAATATCTTACAGAATTATTAGACAAGGATTTGTCTTTCTCCTCTATAAAAGTTCATGCTGCAGCCATTTCTGCTCACTATGACTGTGACCCTCCATTATTCTCTCATCCTTTGTTTAAGCAATTTCTTAGAGGGGCAAAGAACATAAGACCCCCACGTAGAGCTCCTACTCCTGCTTGGGATCTCAATTTTGTGTTGGAAAAATTTACTTTACCTCCTTTTGAACCTGCAGCTACTGCTGAGTTAAAGTTTTTGTCTTGGAAGACTGCTTTTTTGTTGGCCATTACGTCTGCTAGAAGGGTTTCTGAATTACAGGCTCTTATGGCAGTTGAACCCTTCCTAATTTTTCATAAGGATAGGGCATCTCTGCGTACTAATCCTACTTTTATGCCTAAAGTGGTTTCAAATGTGGCCTTGAACCAATCAATTCATTTGCCTACTTTTTATACAGATCCCCAAAATAAAGGGGAGAAAATTCTGCACACTTTGGATATTCACAGGCAGTTGCATTATTATTTGAGCAGAACTAAAGGGTTCAGACAGTCTCAGCAGTTGTTTGTTTCTTTTGCTTTGGGTTCTCAGGGGAAACCTGTTTCCAAACAAACTATTTCTAAGTGGATTGGCTTTTGTATTGCTTTTTGTTATTCTCATCATGGTAAGGAGATTCCGGCTGGAATCAGACCTCACTCCACTAGGGCTACTGCCACTTCCACAGCTTTTTTAAGGGGAGTAGCTACTAAAGATATTTTGGAAGCAGATACTTGGAGTTCAGTGCATACTTTTTCTAAACATTACCACCTTCCTCTTTATTCCAAATCTAGGGCTGGGTTTGCCACTGCAATCTTGCAGGGCATTTTGGCAGCTCCCAATGCTTTATGATTTTGCCAGCCTCCCTTTACCTCTGCTTTGGGATTCTACCCATATGTAAGGACTGCAGCAATGTGAGATGAAGAACATAGTACAGTTTTGTACCTACCATAAATGTAGATGTTCGAAGATCCACATTGCTGCAGTCCAATTTACCCTCCCTCCTTCCCCTCTGTAGTTTGGAATGGTTGTATGGTTTGGGTGGTAGCTGTTATTTGTACATGCCTTTTGGGAAGTGTTCTATTTTTGGCTGTGGCCTTTCTTTTTAGGGCCTTCTGACATCTGAGGCAAGAAAAGACTGAGGATATGACGTCGGTCATGCGCTTTTATACCCTGACGCTCTGATGTCAGATCTGAGCGCCCATAACCGACGTCAGCCTAATACTTTGGTATTCGGGCCGACCGAGGACAGCGGACTTACCCATATGTAAGGACTGCAGCAATGTGGATCTTCGAACATCTACATTTATGGTAGGTACAAAACTGTACTTTTTTGAAATACATAAGGCTGTAAGTGTAGTTTTATTGACCAGGAGACTTAGAAACACAACCGTTTTAAGTGGTTGTATAAATTTGGCACATTTGATTGCCACTGTTGTCATGCAGCTGATGTTAGTAGAGCCCTGTTTAGACATTGATGCTTAGAAACCAAATTTTCCCTTTTTCCCTGTACAACTTCCTCTGACAATATACCAGTAACTCATTGAGTATAAAACTACTTTTGCATGTTGAGTAGCACAGAGCATCAAGTTTGCATGTTGAGGAGCTCTGCCTCTTGAATTTAGCATTATATAGCCTAGTCTAGTCTCTAGCCCCAAAAGCACCTTAGTTAGCTCCTACCATTAACCCCTTGTGCACCGTACCCTTGTAGCATTCCAGTAAAGCACCTGACATCATGGATATGGAGTTTCCCAATTGTTTTGCAGCCAGTTTAGTGGTTATGGGTATGTTGAGACAGTGCAACAGTTGTTTAATGTTCCCTGGACCGTTTAATCCTCGAAGAAACAATATACACGTTGTCTTTGCAGGCAAAACTATCGCATTCAAACTCTCATAGTAATTTGTGTTCAAATACTCACTTGTTATACCCAGCGCACGTATTATGCAACCAGCACATATACCCACATATGTTGAAGTCTTCCCAAAGATCTCCCTGACATCCCACCTGCAAAACTGTCTTCAAACTTGAAAGCACTCTGCAGAAACAGCACTCAACACTGTACATATAGCTACACCCAGTGGAGCATCAACTACCAAACGCGCATGGCTCGACTTGCAGGACTCTAGTCAAAGGGGACTCCATTGTACGACTTACTGATGCTCTGCTCAACAGATTGAACAAGGAGAAAACAGTCAGTTGCCTGTTAGGGCACAGGATCTGCTAAGTTATAGTTGCACAGGATCTGCTAAGTTATAGTTGCACTCAAGTCATTACACCACAGGTCCCAATATGATTCCATCATAGTCCATGTAGTGTGTAAATGACCTGAGCTGTACCTCCATAGACTGTATGGAGAGAGACATTATGGAGCTCTCAGACTTAGTGTCACAGGATGGTACTTGCCTAACATTGAGTAGCATTCTACCTTCACCAGGGATGATCCCACAATATGAACAGAAAATTATAGATTTTAATAATTGGCTTAGCTTTTGGTGTCATTCTATGAGATACAATATCTGTCAGCGTGGAAAGTCATGCTTAACAAACCATGTTGCTGTCCAAGGGTGGTCTGTACCAGTCTCCTCTAGGTTTTTGAATATTGGCTAAATATTGTCCTCCACCACAGAAACTTTTTTAGGCAGTGCCAGATTGACAAGCCTTTCAACATGGCAAAAATCTACCTAAGGAAATCTAAAGGTGTTGCTGCTGAATGCCAAGAGTCTAAACAGGAAGCTCCACTTCCTCCAAACTCTTCTCATCTTGGACAGTGCAGACATTGTGCAATTACAGAGGTGTGGTTTAATGCCACAGAGTACCTCAGCAGTGCAAGGCTTTAGTGCCTGCCAGATATTCACACCAGCAACTGCAAAGATAGGGACTAAAGGTAGAGGGGTGTCGCTCTACGTGAGCTGCGAACATACGTCTGTATTGGTTAAACAGGGTTATACACTGCAGTTTCTCCACACCCATATCACCATAGACTAAGTCCCATACCATATGGGAAGCTGTAGGCTACCCTCTGTCCCATGAAGCCCATATTTCATAAGTAGATATGTTGGAGACGCTCACAATCAAATCAAATACCTTAGTCATGGGGGACTTTAATTATCCATCTTTAAACTGGGAATCCTACATGACCCCAATTTCACAAGCACATAGATTCCTAGATTTTGTAAACACAAACACCCCAGACTAGTTAGTGCATGTGCTTATTTGAGGTGCAAAAATATTGGACCTGATATTTTCAAATATGGGAGAATGTTCACCCCCCCCCCCCCCCCGGTGTATCTTGTCAGACCAAAAAGCAGTCTACTTCAAAATAAGAATCAATTCTCTAACCCCAGCATGCCTTGTAAAAGTTAAAACTACTCCCAGACACTGTTTTTTTTTTATTAAGTGATAAACTGCCAAAATTCCAAGCATCTACAAACCCAGATAAAGCAACCTATGTAAACATATTCACAGAAGCTCTATACAGCCATGTCAGTTATTGCATAGCTGCTGCTGTGCCTACCAGAAATAAGCAGAAAACTGACACTGAGACCAACTACACTGGCTAGGAAGTGTAACACCAAAAAAGCAAAATTAAAAACTCTCTCGTCAAACTGAACAGACAGCTAAGAGGACTAATCAAGTCCAACAAAGCAAATCTTTAACTGAAGTAGTGTTTAAGGCTAAGGACAACCTTAAGGTCTTCTTTAGCTATGTCCAAAACTTCAAAGGCAGCACACAACAGTGTGCTGAACTACTGGTAAATGAAGCCACAGTCACAGAACTTGGAAATACAGGAAATCTTCTGGCTTAGAGATTCAGCTCCAACTTTAGGCACTCTCAGCCCCAGCAGCACTCTTAAGGATATACTGTCTAACATAATCCCTCCAACTATTAGTAGGGAGCAGGTCTTCGATGCACTCTCAGATGCCAGAATTCAGTTTCGATGGATCTCAGTAATATTCCAAGATGCCTGCAAAGTAGCCTGAAATATAACCTATCAGGGCCACTATCACTGATGTTTTTCGTGTTTCACTGTTGCAGTCATTACATTTGGGGTAATCTGCTGGCAGGTTGCCCTCATTTGGCCTGATTAAGAAAGTCTTGGGGTCCTGCGTCGGTTGCTGCCCCTTCCATGATGTCAGGGGTATAAAACATGCATCCGACGCCATTACATCAGTCTTTCTTGTCGTGCAGTGCAGAAGCAGTACGTAAGTGCCGGTCGGCAGACTCCTGAAATTTTCGTTTTCGAGTTTCAGAACCAAAGTCTTCAATTTAAAGCTAAGTGCCCCATTGGGGTAACTTTTTCTTGCTCCTTACCGATGTCAGTAAAAGTTAATAATTGCATTACTTGTGGAAAGCAAATATCTCACAAAGATTTTAATTCGTACTGTATTCCTTGCCTAGGCCCTGACCACGATGTACCTTGCTGTCAACTTTGTGCTTTATTTAATCGGCGCACTATCCGTCGTCTGTATATTTTTGCCTCTAAATATTTCGGTTATCCGTTTAATTATCCAGAAATGTCGTCGGTTAGCCATCCGACTGCCGAGATTCCAAAAAAATGCAAAGATAAAGACAGAGACAGGCCGCCGAGGTCCAAAACTGCCGACAACACTTCTGAGCCAGTCGCCAGTTCACCGGTACTCAGTGAGGTGCTTTTGCAGCCCCTGATACCCGCTACTTCTGATTCGCAGGCCTCTACTGAGACTCTTTCAGAGTCCAGTATGCAACGAGAAACTTCATCTATAGAACCTGCTTATGTCTCTACTTTGGATGGGTCCGGAGCCGCTGTGCAGGCACCTGCTTCTGAGGGTGTATTCAGGCCTACAGACTTGCATATTAAATCAACTCCACCTTCATTACTAAGGCCTAAGTTTTGATCTATGTCTAAAAAAACTGATGCCCAGGCCATATGCTCAGGCCCCTATGCCTAAGAAAGAAATTATCAAAATGGCTGACGATCTAATTACTCTAATCAGGGGTAGTCAACCCCCCCCCCCCCCAAAAAAGGCCTAGGGCTGAGCTTGATTATCAATCTTCTGATCAGGTTTCTGTTTCTTTTGATTGTTTTAATGACCTGGATTTGTCCATACTTATGAGGTTTCTGATGCAGAGGATTCCATTCCCTCTGCTTCCCCTCCTGAGGATTTTTCTTTTGGGGAAACTTTACATACCTTAAGGGGGCATTTCCACTGGGAAAGTCAGGAATTTTCTGATTCAAAAGGAGGCTTAGCGATTTCCTTCTCCTACCTCAGCATAGGACCCTGGCTATACCTCCTGTACTAGACATTGTTGATGTGTTTTTGAAATCCAGTATGGCCCCTGATTCCCTGCCTCCGGCTCCTAGTAAACCTGACAGATACTACAGGGTTCCTGAGTCCCACAAGTTCTTTTTCAAAAATCCTGTTGCAGATCCAAAAACCATTTCTCAGGGGCCCAAGGGCATTAAGGCTTCTACTGCTAAAAGAATCCTACCCCTTCTGATAGAGACTCCAGGGCGCTGGATAGATGGGCTAAGAAGGTTTATACTTCTGCAACCTTGGCAATCAGGGCATTAAACTGCCAATTTCTTATGTTAAAATATCAACAGTATATTATTGGACTGCTTAAACAGAAAATGAAGTTGATTCCTGACTGTGTGAAAAATAAAGATTTACAGGATTTATGCATTCTGCTGAACAAGTTGGAAAACATACTTTGCAATGTGGTTTTGATTCTTTAGAGGCCTTCTGCAGGGCTGCTGTTACTGGGCCTGTGCTTAGAAGGCATGCCTGGCTTTAAGGAGCAATCTTTGCCTGATCATGTTAAAGCGAAATTTAGATGCTCCTTTAAATCAGGGCAGTCTGTTTGGCAATAAAGCTGAAGAAGTTCTAAAAAAGATGGAAGATGAAGCTAAATCTATGCAAACTGTTAAAGATTTCTAAGTGCAACCTCCAAGATTTAGTAGGCACTGGCCTACTAAGAATTGGTCTTTTCCAGCTCCTTCCAGATCCTCTCAAGCCAAACTCACACACCAAAAGCACCAGGTTTCAGTCCCAGGGGACTCTCAGAACTAAGCAATGGGGGGGCCTCCACTTCCAAATCTGGAAATAAGACACCACCCTATGGTAATCGGTCTTAATGACTTCCTTTTAAAATTACCAAGCACTTACCTTTTAGCTCTCCTTTGGGGGGAAAGATTGCTCTTCATGCAAAGAACTGGAAACACGTAAACCAAGACAAATGTGTTTTAAATATAGTGTCCAAGGGATACACATTTCATTTCCACACGCTGCCAACACCAAACTGGTTGCCAGACCTGCCCCCAAATCAGTGGTCAGTGGCTCAAAAACAAGTACTTTCCCTCTTAAACATGGGGGCTATTCAACCAGTACCAGAAAAGGAACAAGGTTTCTATTCCAGGCTCTTTCTGGTACCCAGAAAAGACAAATCATGGTGTCCAATTCTGGACCTGTCTACTCTAAACACCTTTCTGGACATAACAAAATTCAATATGCGCACTCACCAGTTACTCCCTATGCTAGGCAAAGATGCCTGGTTGGCAACTCTAGAAGAAGCATACCTGCACATCTCAATCAAGGAATCTTGCAGAAGATAACTACGCTTCAAAGCGTGTGACTTGCATCATCAGTTCTCTGCACTGCGCTTTGGCTTGTCTACTGCGCCCAGGGTATTCACAAAGTGCCTGGCTCCAGTTATTGCATTTTGCAGGCAAAGAAATATTCAATTATACCTAGACGATTGTCTAATTCAGGCAGAAAACCAGGGCATAATTCTAAATAATCTGGCATTTGTAAAAAGAGTTCTAACTTGTCTGGGGTACACCATAAACGAAAAGAGATCACAACTGGTACCCACTCAACGGATTACATTCCTGGGTGCAAGCTTGAATACAACTGCCCAGATGGCTTTTGTCATGCCAGAGAAGCAAATTCATTTGGTAACTTACTTTCAAACAAGTGGCCAACGCCATGGTGATGCAGCGATAGCGTTGTCACCTCACAGCAAGAGGTTCTCCTGTTTGATTCTCAGCTGGAGCGCCCTCTGTGTGGAGTCTGCATGTCCTCCCCACGGTCGAGTGGCGTTCGAAAGGTATGCGTGAATGGGTGTGCCTTCATTGAAGGTTGGGTGTCGAGCTGGCACCTCTGCACCGTAAAAATCTGCTGCCAATCAGCGGACTGGAGTTCCGCTGTGGCGACCCCTAACCGGGAAAAGCTGAAAGAAAGAACTTCAAACAAGTGGCCACAAAAACCCTGCTATCTTCAAGACAAATACTGCAAGCCTTGGGGTTTATGGCCTCCTGCAGTCTTCTAATTCCATATGCAAGACGGCATATGAGGAAACTACAGTGGTACTTAAAAAGTCTATTGAGTCAACATTGTCACAGCCTGGAAACAATGATTCCTATCATATTTTGCCTATGCCTGGAATTCCTATGGTGGGCAGAGGCCTGCCACCCAAACAAGGGACTGCCATTCACACTACCCCCTGCCGCCCAAACCCTAACTACAGATGCATCAGACTATGCATGAGGGGCTCACCTGGCAGGGAAGTGCATTCAGGGCAAATGGAATCCAAATCAGATGCACCTACATATCAATCAAAAATAAATGTTAGCTGTACTGAATGCTCTGACAGCCTTCAAGTACTACATTCATCCAGGACAACTAATAGTAAAGACTGACAACACCACAGTTATGTGGTACATAAACAAGCACGGGGGTACACATTCTTACCCCCTATGCAGACTAGCCATGGCATTGTGGAACACAAGCTCAATTCCTGCCAGGAAAATTGAATACACTGGCAGATGGGCTAAGCATAAATCTCATGGACCCACACAAGTGGAAACTGGAACCATGGATTTTCAACATGCTGGCAAGCAAATGGGAGGCCAGACATAAATCTATTTGCCTCCCCCTAGAACTACCAGTTGAACAAGTTTTGCACAAGGACTCACCACAAAGATGCCTGGAAAGTGGATGCTCTGACTTTCAGCTGGAAAAACCTATCTGTTTATGCCTTTCCCCCTCTGCCTCTGCTATCCAAAGTTCTGCTAAAAGTCAAACAGGACAAACCAAGAATGATTTTGATTGCTCCAGACTGGCCACGCCAACACTGTTACCCATTCCTGCGCAGTGTCGCAAATGTCTTCTTCGCACCTGCCTCAGATCCCTTCCTTGCTGTCTCAGCAGGAGAACTTAATTCTGCACCCTCAGCTTCCAACATTGAACCTTGCAGCCTGGCTAATCACTTAAATTCACCCTGATCTTCCCTCAGCAAACCTATGATGGATGTCATCTTGGAGGCGAGAAGGCCTAGTACTAGAAGATCTTATGCTGACAAATGGAAAAGATTCTGTGCCTGGAGCCAATCTTTAGGGATGAACACAGCAGCGCCCAATTTACCTCAGATTTTGCAATACTTAACTGAGATGCTTCACAAGGGCCCGTCTTTTTCCTCTATTACAATCCACGCTTCAGCTATTTCAGCTCACTATGACACAGAACCACCCCTCTTCTCTCATCCCCTGCTCAGTCAGTATCTCTGAGGGGCAAAGAGCTTGAGACCACCCAGGAGAGCTCCTTACCCCTGCCTGGGACCTTAACTTTATTTTGGAGAAGTTCACTCTACCTCCTTTCGAGCCAGCTGCTACTGTGGACTTAAAATTTCTTTCTTGGAGAACAGCCTTCCTCTTAGAAATCACTTCAGCTAGAAGGATATCTGAATTGCAGGCCCTTATGGCAGTGGAGCCTTTCATCATCTTTTATGCGGACAGGGTATCTCTGAGGACCAATCCATCCTTTATGCCCAAGGTGGTTTCCAATGTGGCTTAGTCCATTCATTTGCCAACCTTCTTTCCCAAGCCGCAGAACAAAGGGGAACAAATTCTGCATACCTTGGATGTGCACAGACAACTTAGATTCTACTTGGACAGGGCTAAATCTAGACGAAAATCTGAACAACTGCTGGTAGCATTTGCTGCAGGGGCAGAGGGGAAGGCTGTTTCAAACTATTTCTAAATGGGTAAGCCATTGCATTCATTTCTGCTATAAGCACCATGGAAAACCTATCCCCCAGGGGATCAGATCTCACTCCACCAGGGCAGCATCTACTTCAGCTTTTCTCAGAGGTTTTCCTACCAGGGATATTCTAGAAGCTGCTACCTGGAGTTCTGTACATACTTTCACCAAGCATTGTCATTTACCAATTTTCTCCAAATCCGGAGCTGATTTTGCCACTGCTGTCTTGCAGGGCCTTATAGCTGGTCCTAATGCTGTATAAACTCCTCCCAACCATAGCTGTGGGAATCTACCCAAATGTAATGACTGCAACAGTGAAACACGAAGAACGTAGTACAGTTGTGTACACTTAGCATAAATGTAGATGTTAGTGTATTCACTGTTGCAGTCCTAGTTACCCTCCCTCCAGCCCCCTACTTTTCTCTGGCTGTACCTCTGCTTTCCTTTACAATGCTTAAAAGCCTTTTTGGTGGATTTGCTTTTGGTTGGAGGTATATTTTTTTGTGTTTTCAATTTTTCTTGCTCCCCATTAGGGGGGCACTTGACATCTTGGGCAAGAAAAACTGATAAAATGGCATCGGATGCATGTTTTATACCCCTGACGACCTGAAGTCATGAAAGAGGGGACAGCAACCGACGCAAGACCCAAGACTTTGTTAATCAGGCCGACTGAGGGCAACCTGCCAGCAGATTACCCCCAAATGTAATGACTGCAACAGTGAATATACTCGAACATCTACATTTATCGTAAGTGTACACAACTGTACTCATAGCCTCCACAAAGGCTTCATGCCTTGTGAATGGAAGACTGCAGTGATCATCCCTCTGCACAAGGTTGATACCTCCACCGATCTTGGGAACTACATACCTAACTAGTGTCATACAAAGCCATGGAAAGAATTTTTATGGAAGTGATCAACAGTAATGTAGAAAACCTCCAGACACTGGACCCACGCCAGTTTGGTTTTGTCAGAGGCAGGCTGTGCCTGCTAAACCTGGTGGACTTCTTTGAGGAAGTCGCCAAGGCAATGGATAAGGCAAAATGGTGCTTACTGCTTGCCTTGATCTAGCTACGGCTTTTGATTTAGTACTCCACTCTGGCATTTGAAAAGTCACATAATTCAGCATAAACCTCTGTTTTAACTCCCTGGATTGCCACCTGGCTCATAGGCAGGACCCAGGAAGTTAAGATTGGAGAGACCACCAGCACAGACTAGTCACCAGTGGAGTCCCCAGGGCTCATTGATGGGTCCACTCTTGTTCGGCATCTGTTTTTCAGAAGTCAAGGCCAATGTCAAGTGGCTTTGGCTTACCGAGTTTACAGTTGATTTTAAGTTAGAAGCCCAAGATGCTAAGATCTTACGGGAATGTCTGACACAGACAAATGACTGGTGCCAGAGGCGCCGCTTGAAACTCCATGCCAATAAATTCATGATAGTACCTTTTGGGAAATCAGTCACATAGGAAACTACTGCATTAGTAAAACACCCCTAAAAGTGGACATAGTAGTTGAAGGTTTAGGAACTTGTGTAGATAGTAAGCTGGCTTTCGACCAACATGTATCTAAGGTTGTAGCAAAACCTTTGTCACACTCTGCTTATAAATAAGAGCATGGCATCTAGGTCCAGAGAAGTTTTTGTGCTACTGTACTCCATCAGACCCATCAGAGTATAATGCCCCTTCAGTATGTATGAGCAGGTGCATGCAGCAAATGGAACATCCACAGAGGTTCTCACAAAAAGAATACAGGGTGTAAACAAATTGTCCTCTGCAGTTTGCCACAAAGTCTTGCCTTTATACTCTTTTCCTACAGACTGCTGAGAACTGATGTATGCGTGGCATACAAGGCATACTTTGATCCCGCTCTGCTGGACCTTTTGCATATCTGCAAAACAAATAACACCAGAACTACTAGACACAAAGATTTAATCTTTGCTTGTGACTTGCATACATGCCCCTTCAACGCATCCTGTTTATCTCATGCGAATCCATATTCTTTGGAGTAGGCATCCCATCCATGTGAAACAGAGCCCTTTCCTAATCCTTTTCAGATGCAACCTGGACCAGTGGATAGGAAATCGGACAATCACCCCTGATCTGATACCTGTGGCCCTAATGGACTTGGACAGCAGTTTAATCATGCTTTAACATACACCTTTTAAAGTGACCTCTAAGGTACAGTAACTTGAGGAATGCGTTTGAGTTGCATGGTTAAGACCCCAGTGGTCATTAACCTAGTATACATCTTGAAACGTGTATTGGTTTGTGTGGAGGTTGGCCTTTTGGGCTTTTGCCTTGAAATCATGTGACTGTTGGCTGTATGTTTCATGGTGGGTGCTGCCTGTGTTGTGTGTGTTAAGGTTGCTGAGGATACTTGTCTCAAGTTACATTTAGGAGGCCCCTGTGGTTAAGGTAGGTTACTTTTAAGAAAGTCTGCATATGTAGGTCTGTATGCTTGGTCTGAGCTGCGAGTGTTAGGTTTATTGTAATGTTGTGTAGTACTGACAACTTGCTTCTTGTTTCTAGTGGCTTTGAGAGCTTTGCCTCCAGTAACAATTTTGCTTTGTCTCCAATAGCAATTTATAAATAAGTAATGTTATGTAGTCCAATCTCGCCTACATTCTTACCCGTGGGTTTGGAGCCGAATGTTGGCTCCGACTCAGCCATACTTTAGCTCGAAGTCTTTCTATTGACTGGGCTAAGATGGTATCCCATGCTGCACTGCTCTCTATCCCCAGATCTCGTTTGCCGCTGGTGTAGTTTGGACATGGTCTCGCTCTTGGCTTGGCTAAGTACCTTTTCTTCTTTATAGCAGAGAAGTTTTTTACAAAAAAAGCTATTTTCATAGCTATTTGTGTGTGTTTCTTGAGCTGTGTTGTGGAAAAGTTGTTTTTTCTTATAGCATTTTTTGTGGTATCCAACTAGCGGTTTCCAACGGGCTAGACCCGTTTCAGTTAGAGGACCTAGTCTGTCCCCTTGCTTTCCTTGTGTGCTTTTTCCCTTGGGCTAAAACCGTTTAAATTAGAGGAATTAGTCCCCCCTTGTACTTGTCTAGGACCATTTTAGTTAGAGATTTTTGTGGTGTACTGTTTTGTTTGTCCTGTTCCTGCGCTTGTGGCTGTTTGACCGTTGGTCTAGTTTTTCAGTTAGTTACTCTGTGTCTGTGGTAACTATGTCTAAAGATACTTAGGAGTATAAGCCCCTCTGGCTTTGAGAAGTGCACCAAGTGTAGTTATAAGATGTCCATCACTGATGGACACTCTGTGTACTCTCTGGGAGCGATTCACCTCCAGGAATTGTGTAGTTTTTGTCATGCTTTTAGCCCGCGTGTTCTTCAGGAAAGTAAGAACAAATTGATTTTGAAGGGACTTCTGAAACCCTCCGAGGAGGGTTTGGAGAAAGCTTCCAGCTTTAAGTCTTCTCCATCAAAAGCTAAATCTTCCAAAGCTAAAAAGCGTTCCCCGTCTCCATCAGTATCATCGGAGCCGTCGGAGAAAACAGCAAAATCTTCAATAACATCCTCTGCTCCATTGTCCTCAGGGCTGCAGGAAGTGTCAGTGGTTACGGAACCTGTTTCGGCTTCAATTTTCTTGGAGCCAGTTTGGAATCGGTCGCCTAGCATTAGGCCAGTATCTCCTCCTCACAGGTCTCCTTCAGAGAGGAGGTCTCGATCTCCTTCCCTATCCTCCAAATCCCCAGGACCTTATCGGATGTGGACGTCGATAGAGTGGTGCAGAGACTTCTTCAGTCACCGGTACTGACAAAGTTGTTTTTGGCTCCGACCCAGTCGGCTCTGGAGCCGGTCCCTCTACCTACATCGATACTTCGAGCGCATCTCAGCTTTCGGAGCCGGAGTGCTTGGCTCCGTGTGATGTCCCTAGGTCGGTTACGACAGCCCCTCCTGGCTTAACGGTTCCGACGTCAGCTCCGACCCCGTCGGCGCCGTCCTCTGGGTTCAGGACTCAGAATTCCTCGGTCTGACCCAAGGGAGAGGCTTCGGGACATCTCTCTGCTCCTAGACTCCCTCCCGGTACTTCGGCGCAAGGAACCTTGACTCCTGTCTCTGCTTCGGAGGCTGGTCGATCTTCGGACCCGGTAGGACCAGCATTTGAGGCCATGCGGAGCGCGCTGGCCAGGTCGTCAGCGGCACCATACAGTTTGGTCACTGTCCCCTACAGCACCGGTGCAGGTCTCTGATCGTCCTCTATCTCTTGACAGCGGAGCCCCAAGGCCTCAGGGTACCCCGAGTGGCCCCCATATCTCTGAGGCCCCCTCAGAGTTTTTGCCTGAGGAGCCACCCAAAAGGAGAACTTGCTAGAGGAAGCACATAGATTCCCAAGATGCGTCTCTCAAGTCAGACACCGACCTCGAGGAATTGGAGGGGTCCCCTAAGTCATCCTCTGAGGATGTTTCTTTCTCTGACATCCTAGGGATTTTGAAGCAAAGAGGTGACTGGCCATCCAAAGCCCCCTCCGAAGAGGAGTCTGTGTTCCTGAAGGCATTTGGTGCTCAGCCCTCTGCCTCCTGGGTGTCTCCTCCCTTCGAGCTTCTGGATCTGGTTTGTCGAAGGTTGTGGGAAACCCCTGACTCTGTGGAACCAGTCCCCAGGAGACTCAATAAATTTTTGACTGCCCCTCCTGATAAGGAATTTCTATCCAAGGGAGTCCCTGTGGATGTCAGGGTGGTGGCAGTGGCCCCCAAGAAGGAATTAGCTGAGGCTTCTTCCACCGTCCATCCCCCTAACAAGGAGTCTAGGACTATGGACCGGTACGGGAAGTGTACGTTTTCTTCAGCGGCCTTTACTTTACGGTCACTGAATTACTTATCACACTTTACACGGCTCCAGAGAGATCTAAAGGAGCTTGGAGATACTCTTAACGGGTAACGTTTCTGAGGCAGTGGCTCAGAAGGTCAACGCTCAGATGTCTTCCCTCAATTCTATTGTGAACTCCTCCATGAGGCTGATCTCTCACGCTGCAAAGGGAGCGAGTAGGGCAGCAAGTTCAGTAGTCGCTCTTAGGGGGCATGCCTGGATGTGCCTTTGTCTTTTTCATGGAGGCCTTCAAGTCTACATTCACCGATGCCCCCATTTGATGGTTCCTCTTTGTTCGGGACCAAGGTGAAAGACACTCTCACTAGGTGCGAGCAAGAGGGAAAAACTCTGTCTGCCGTAGGAGCCTGTTTTTCCCTTCCCTCTAGGCCTTATCCCAAGGCACAGAGGGGTTGAAATATGTGGTTCAAGAAATCAGAGTTTTTTCCCCGATGCACAAGGTGAGCCCCCTCCAGGGGAGGGGGGTGGTTATTCAGGTAGACACCGCCCTAGGGGCAGAGGAGGCCCTCGCAACTCGGGAGACCGCGATTCCATTTGTGGCTCTCCCTACCGCCGCTCCTGATGGGAGGCCCAACTGTGCGTTTCTGGAGCCAGCCGGGGGTCGAATCTCACTATACCCGGAGGCCTGGCAAGATATCATCCAGGACCAATGGGTTCTATGAATAATTTCTGGAGGATACGTCATTCCTTTCTCGTCAACTCCCCCTCCAATCAAGAAAATCCCGGATGTTCCACCCAGTCAGAGGGACTCCGCAGCTTCAGAAATTTCAAAGCTGCTATAAAAAGGAGCCATCCAACATGTCCCCTCAGACCAGATCGGATTAGGGACTTACTCCAGATTCTTTTTAGTGCAGAAAAGGACTGGGGACCTTAGACCCATTTTGGATCTCAGCCGATTGAACACCCATGTGCAAAAGTCCAAGTTCCGAATGGTCACGTTGCAATCTATTCTCCCATTGTTGGGAAAAGAAGTGTGATTGTGCTCCATCGACCTCAAGAATGCTTACTACCACATAAAGATGGACAGGGCATACAGAATTCACCAACGCTTCCGGCTGGGAGCCAGTCACTTTGAGTTTCGAGCCCTGCCCTTTGGTCTCACCACAGCCCCCAGGGTGTTTACCAAATGCATGGCAGTGGTGACTGCTCAATTGAGACGTCAGGGATTCCAAGTGTTTCCATACCTGGATGACTGGCTCCTTACTGCCACCACCAGGCATCTGCTCCTTCAGACCAGCGATGCTATTATCAACCTATGTCAACAGTTGGGCATCACCTTGAACTGGGAAAAATCTGCCTTGTTGCCCTCGCAGCGTGTCACATTTAATAGGCGCCGAATTAGACACCATCCTCATGCAGGCCTTTCTACCACAGGAAAGAATCAGAGACCTACAACAACAGGTTTATGCCTTGCTCCCTCTGAGAAAAGTGAAGGCAAGATTGGTCCTCCAATTTTTGGGGACAATGGCTGCTACTGTTATGTTAGTCCTCCTGGCAAGGTTACATATGAGGCTCCTTCAGTGGCTACTCTTCGCCCAGTGGTCTCTTCAACGGCTTCCACTTTCTCACCCTAGTCTACTCATAGACAGATGCAAACAGGATACCAGTTGGTGGCTTCACACCGACAACCTCAATGCGGGAAATCTCTTCGTTCCTTCGCCTCCAGTTGCCATGGTGACCACAGATGCCTCCCAGATGGGGCGGGGGGGGGGGCATTATCTAGGCAGGACATTCCAAGGCACGTCTCAAGAGCATGAGATCCATCTGCATATCAATGTCCTGGAGATGAGAGCAGTGCTACTAGCATTGCAAGCACTTCAGAGCTTTCTTTCTCTCTGGACCATTGCAATCCACTCAGACAATATGTCGATGGTATGGTATCTGAACAAACAGGGAGGAACCAAGTCGTACCCCCTTTGCAGAGAGGCCATGCAAGTGTGGCAGTGGGCAGTGTCTTCTCATCGTTTTCTGGTAGCAACGCACATTCCAGGGAAGTCCAGTGTGATTGCAAACATGCTAAGCAGAGCTATTCTGATGCCTCACGAGTGGTCCCTGAACTGTCAAGTTGCGGAGTAGATTTTCTGTAGGTGGGGTCAGTGTTGCAACCTTTTTGCCAGCCCCCTCAATGCCAAATGCATCAGCTACTTCACCCTTATCCCCCCTCAGAGGGCATCACCCAAGGACGCTCTAGTCCACGATTGGCTCTCCGGTCTAGTATATGCCTTCCCTCCGGTTTCTTTGCTGTCAAAGGTTATTCAGAAAGCGCAATCCTTGGGAAGCAAAATGATTCTGATTGCTCCACACTGGCCTTGTCAAATTTGGTTCCCCTTTCTCCATCCCTATCTCATGGACGCTCCTTGGATTCTGGACCCACAACTAGACTTACTGACTCGCATGTCAGGGCAGCTTCATCCCTTTCTTTGGACCCTCCAGTTGACAGCTTGGCTACTCCACTTCCGTCATTAGTTAGGCTTCACCATTTTTCGCCAGAGGTGGTTCATATTCTGTCTTCCTCTCATAAGCCTTCGACCAGGAAGATTTATTACAGCAAATGTAAGAGATTTTCCATCTGGGCACATGCCAAAAAGATTGACCCTTACACAGCTCCAATCTCGTCCGTATTGGAGTTCCTTTCTATGCTTTTCAACCAGGGATCAGCTGCCGCAGCCATTAAAGTCCAATTGGTGGCGATTTCTATGTTTCATGTCGCAGACGACCATAGTCTAATGGCACATAGACTCTGTAAGGCTTTCCTGAAGGGCACTTTGTTGCTTCGTCCTCCTGTCTCTGAACCTATTATGCCTTGGGACTTAAACTTTGTTCTGCAGGCTCTTACTTTACCCCCCTTTGAGCCTGCAGCCACTTGTGATTTAAAATTCTTAACTTGCAAGACTGTCTTTTTGGTAGCCATCACATCAGCCAGACGTGTTTCGGCGCTTCAGGCTTTATCAATCAAACCACCTTATTTGATTTTTCATAAGGACAGGGTTTCTCTTAGACTGAATCCTTCCTTTCTTCCCAAAGTAGCGTCAGTTAGTAACCTTAACCAATCCATTGAATTACCGGTGTTTTTTTCCTCCGTTCTCGAACAAGGCAGAATTGAAATTTCATCAGTTGGATGTGCACAGACAATTACGATTTTATTTGCACAGAACGAAGGACCTCAGAAAATCGGATCAGTTGTTTGTTTCATTTTCGGAAAACAGAATTGGGTCTCCTGTTTCCAAAGTCGCATCGTCCAGGTGGATTTCCAGTTGTATTTCTTTCATTTATACTTCAGGGGGAAGAGATTTACCGCTCCAAGTGAAGGCTCACTCTACCCGGTCTATCTACATCTACAGCTTTTCAGGCCAAATTGTCTATGGATAATTGTGCTGCAGCTACTTGGCCATCTCCTCACACCTTTGTTACTCATTACAAGTTAGATGTGGTATCTAGAGGCAGGTCTTCCTTTGGTTCTGCAGTGCTTAGGAGCATTTTCCACTGAGCCTCCCAGGATTTAGGTTCTGGGGACGCTGTCCCACGGGTAAGAATGTAGGCGAGATTGGACTACATAACATCAAGAAGTTGTGTACTCCCCATAATGTTCGATGTATGTAGTCCATCTCACCTCACATTATTACTTACCCCCCCACACACACGCACACACTTTCCCCCTACCGGGAGGGTCTGGAGGTTAGGCCTGGTTTCAGAGTTACCTTTATTCTTGGTTTGTTCTTCCTTCCTTAGGTGGTGGTATGCATGGAGAGAGTAACTGTTGATGCTTGCAGCAAACTAGATTGGGGATAGAGAGCAGTGCAGCATGGGATACCATCTTAGCCCAGCCAATAGAAAGACTTTGAGCTAAAGTATGGCTGAGTCAGAGCCGACATTCGGCTCCAAACCCACGAGTAAGAATGTGAGGTGAGATGGACTACATACATAGAATGTTATGGTGAGTCCATAACTTATTGTTTTCACTCATTGCCAGCTTTTTTAAGAAGTAAGTTGTCAGTAAACATGAGACAATTGCTTCATTGTCTCAAAATGTCCATTTCAGCCATGTTAGCTACAGAGACAGTTGTAAAATGCAAATCTCTTGATTTCCTTCCATATCACTGTTAACATATCCATAACCTAAGGAGTCTCCTGCTAAGGACAGCCTTAAGTAGTTACAGGCATTGTACATCACACGTATACACACGCTTCTTCTTTGCTGTCAGTCCAAATGCCATTTTGCTGTGCTAGTTACCAAGCCACGTTTCAGTTAAGTGCTCCATTGGGGTTTCTTCTTTTTCTTTTTTCTTTAGTGCTGCTGGGTTCATGCCATCTAGAATGGGAAAATGTCAGCGTGCAAAACAGATTTACCATAAGACTATCACGAGCAGTCTGTTTTCTGCTTGGGTGCTGCCTGTGGTCATACAGTGATGTTCTTTGTGTTTCACTGTTGCAGTCCATTACATTTGGGTAATCTGCTGGCAGGTTGCCCTCAGTCGGCCTGAATTCCAAAGTCTTGGGTCCTGTGTCGGTTGCTGTCTCCTCTTCCATGACGTCAGGTTGTCAGGGGTATAAAACAAGCAGCCGACACCATTTTCTTTAGTCTTTCTTGCCACGCGGTGCCCGAAGCAGAAGCAGTTTGCAAGTGCCGGTCGGAAGTTTCAGAACCAAAGTCATCACTAAAGCTAAGTACCCCGTTGGGGAAACTTTTTTTCTTGCTCCATACCGATGTCAGAAAAAATTAATTATTGTATTACTTGTGGGAAGCAAATACCTCATAAGGATTTCCATTTATACTGTATTCATTGCCTAGGCCCTGATCACAAAGTGCCTGACTGTCGGTTTTGTGCTAGATTTAACCAACGCACTATTAAACGTCTGTATATTTTTGCCTCAAAATATTTTGGAAACAGATTTAACTACCCTGAAATGTCGTCGGATAGCAGTCCCGACTACCGGAGTACCCAAAAAATTCAAAGAAAAGGATAAAGACAGACCATCTAGGTCCAAAACAGACGAAGCTTCTCCTAAGCCAGTCACCGGTACTTAGTGAGGCACTTTCGTAGCCCCTGATGCCCGCTACTTTCGAGTCACAGGCCCCTACCGAGACCCATATGGAGTCCGGCACGCTGCGAGCTACTCAAAGTATTGCACCCATGGATGTCTCTCCCTCAGATGGGTCCGGAGCCGCTGAGCAGGCACCAGCTTCTGAGGGTGTATTCAGGCCTCAACATTTTTATATAAAACAGATGACAGCTGCAAAACCAAAGACAAAATCAACTTCTAAAGCTAAACAACTGACGCATGAGCCACGTGCACAGGCTGCTTTGCCTAAAAAACAGATGATCAAAATGGCTGAAGACCTAATTACCTTGATCAGGGTTTCCCAACCCCCTCCTGATAAGAGGCCTAGGCAAGACACTGATTATGGATCTTCAGATCATGTTTCTATTTCTTTTGATTTCCTCTTCTGATCAGGAACTATCTATTCCTCCCTGTGAGGATTCTGATGCAGAGGAATCTATCCCATCTGCATCACCTCCTGAGGATTATTCATTTGGAGAAACCTTGCATATTTTGAGGGAGCATTTTCACTGGGAGAGTCAAGATTTTTCAGAATCAAAAGAGGCTCAGGGATTTCCTTCTCCCTCAGCACAGGCCTTTAGCCATACCCCTGATGTCCTTCAAGGATGCATCTGCAGTCCTAACATATGGGTTGTCCTGCCTCAGGCAGCCCTTCGGTCGGCCGGATTCCAAAGTCTGGGTCTGGCCTCGGCTGATGTCGCACTTCACCCGACGTCATAGCTGCTGTTTATTGGGTATAAAGGCATCAGCCGACGCCATTTTCCTCAGTCTTTCTTGCCGCGCGGTGCCCGAAGCAGAAGTTGTTCGCAAGTGCCGGTCGGTCAGATCCAGAGATTACTACTACCGAAGACTTCTAAAAAGCTAAGTACCCCGTTGGGGACTCTTTCTTGCCTCAGCCGATGTCAGAAAAAGTAAATAATTGTTTAACTTGTGGGAAACAAATACCTCATAAGGACTTCCACTCTTACTGCCTTCCTTGCTTAGGCCCAGACCACGATGTATCAGCTTGTCTAGCCTGTGCTTCCTTCAACCGACGGACACTTAGACGTCGGTCGGAGTTTGCAGAGGAGTTTTTGGTCCCGCTTTGTTACAAAATGCCGCCGGAGACTCCGACTTCACAATTAGCTAAAAAGCGTAAGGAAAAGGACCGACACTCGCGGTCCGCGGTTTCGGCCGAAACCACGGTTAAGCCAACCGCGAGTGTCTCGGTTTCGGCCGAAACAGAGTCCTCAGTTCTTCCTTCGGCCGAAAGCTTGCCTCCGATAGCCGAGGCCTCACACAGCATGGCTGAATCCCCTACTGAACTTACCCCTGCTGTAGCAGGCTCCCAGAATTTATCAGATACTATTCCTTTAGACATATCTACTCCTGCACTTGGAGCTGCTAGGCCCCCTGCATCTATGTCTATCAAGGCTTTTTCAAGGGCTAAAGCAGCTAAATCTTCTAAGGCCTTGCCTGCTAAAACCCCCTCACACAGGCCTACCCTCCAGGGACTGCAGCAAGGGAATCCTCGAACATCTACATTTATGGTAGGTACAAAACTGTACTTTCCCAAATGCTCAGCTTGGCTGAGGATCTCATTTCTTTGATCAGGGGATCCCAACCTCACCCAGACAGGGCCTCTCAACCCCCTCCAGAGAAGAGGCCTAGAGCAGAGCCCCCGGATCCTGTTTCTACAGACTATTCCTCAGATGATTCAGACAACTCAGGTCCTCCAGAAGGCCCATATTCTCCTTATGAGGATTCTGATGCAGAAGACTCCATTCCTTCTGCCTCTCCTCCAGAGGAATTTTCTTTTGGGGAAACCTTACATGCTATGAGAGAGCATTTTCAATGGCAGGGCCAGGATTTTTCAGATTCAAGGAAAAGGCTAAGGACCTTTTTACATTTACCACAGCATAGGCCTTTAGCCATTCCTCCAGTACTCACAGTTGTTGATGATGCTTATAATGATGCCTGTACTGCCCCTGACTCTCTTCCCCCGGCCCCTGCCAAGCCCGGCAGATATTACAGGGTCCCGGACACACACTTTCACTTGTATAAGGCTCCTATTGCAGATCCTGAAACCATTTCACAGGGCCCCAAAGCTGTAGCAGCTGCCTCTGCAAAAAAAACCCTTCCCCTCTGAAAGAGAATCTAGAGCATTAGAGAGATGGGGTAAAAAAGTTTATACTTCTGCTACTCTTTCGGCTAGGGCCTTAAACTGTCAATTCCACATGATTCAGTATCAGGAATATTTGTTAGACCAGCTAAATAAAAAACTGTCCTCTCCTGAACCTATAGACCGCAAGTCCCTTCAGGATTTGGTACATAACACTCAGCAGGTCAGTAATCATTCCTTAAAATGTGGCTATGATGCACTGGAGGCTTCCTTTAGATCAGCTATGACTGGAACAGTGATTAGAAGGCATGCCTGGTTAAAAGAGCAATCCTTACCAGACCATGTAAAGTCAAAGCTTCTAGATGCTCCCATGGAGAAACAAAGTTTGTTTGGTTCCCCTGCACAGCAAGTGCTAAAGAAGGTGGAAGAAAAAGCAAAATCTGTCCAAACAGTCAAGGATTTCTTACAGGTCCAGCCTCCAAGGTTTAGTAGAAACTGGCCTTCGAAGAATTGGTCCTTTCCAGATACCTCCAGAGCACAGAGAGGCAGAAATAGACGCCCAAGAGGCAGAGGTCAATCCAGAGGTGCCTACAGGGGACGTCAGTGGCAGCCTAACAACCAGAGAAGTACTGCCACAGATCCAGCTACGACCACTCCCACAGGACAGACACAATGACTTGACTCTGATACCGCCTACCAGGGAACAACTGCAAGCACCCTTAGGCGGAAAGCTTGCCTTATTTTCCGTAAACTGGCATTACATTACAGGAGACAAATGGATTTTACAGCCAATAGACAAAGGCTACAGGTTTCACTTCCACACTCTACCAAAAAAGAGAGGAATGCCAAACCTACCACCAAACCAAAAAACAAATGCTCTAGCACAAATCAACCACCTACTAAGGATGAGAGCTATAGAAAAGGTACCCTATGGAACAAGGGCAAGGATTTTACTCCAGACTTTTCCTGGTTCCAAGAAAAGAAAACCAATGGAGACCTATTCTCGACCTGTCCGCTCTGAACACATATCTCATTGTTCCAAAATTCAAAATGCTGACCTTACAGCAACTTCTTCCCATGCTGGGCAAGGAGTCTTGGCTGGTGACTCTAGATCTCAAGGAGGCATACCTGCACGTCCCTATACAACCAGATTGCAGAAGATACCTCAGATTTCTTGCAGGATCAGAGCATTATCAATTCTCAGCATTGCCCTTTGGCTTATCTACTGCGCCCAGAGTATTCACGAAATGCCTGGCATCAGTAATTGCTCATTGCAGGCTTCAGGGAATTCAAATTTATCCATACCTGGACGACTGCCTGATACAAGCGGACAACAAGAAAAAATTAACAAAAGATTTGGAAAAGGTAATACAACTACTGCAAGCCCTGGGATACACAGTCAACATGAAAAAGTCAAGGCTGGTACCATCCCAAAGGATAACATTCTTGGGTGCAGAACTGGACACAACAAAGCAAATGGCATTTCTCACAGCAGAAAAGCAAAAGCAACTACCACTCTATTTCATGGCATTAACAACGCAGAACCAGCTTACAGCAAGGAAAGTCCTGCAAGCCCTCGGATACATGGCATCCTGCATTATATTGATTCCACATGCCAGGCTACATATGAGGAAGTTGCAATGGTACCTAAGGAATTTATGGTCTCAACACAAGCACAGTCTAGAAGCCCAGATTTCAATAATTCCATGCCTGAAACAAGAATTCTGGTGGTGGGCTCAGGCCTGTCAGCTGAACAGAGGTTTGCCCTTTCACAAACCTCACCCAAGCCAGACTATCACCACGGACGCCTCAGACCTAGGCTGGGGGGCACACATGGTGGACAAGTCTATACAAGGCCTATGGGCACAAGACCAGCTGAATCTACATATAAATCAAAAAGAGATGCTGGCAGTGAAACAGGCACTTCAGACATTCAGACCTTTTCTTCAACAAGGTCATTTGCTGATAAGGACGGACAACACCACGGTCATGTGGTATATCAACAAACAGGGAGGCACACATTCATATCCTCTATGCCGGATGGCAATGGACCTGTGGAATGTGGCCCTGAATCACAACATTCAACTCCAGGCCAAATTTGTGCCAGGAAAAGAAAATGCACTAGCAGACACCTTAAGCAGAACTACCACGGATGCCCACGAATGGATGCTGCATCCAGGCATCTTCAAAACCATTATAAAGAAATGGGGACTACCAGAAATAGACCTGTTCGCATCCCCACACAACCACCAATTGAGGAAATTCTGCACAAGGACATACCACCCACTTGCTTGCAAGGTGGACTCCCTATCCTTCAGTTGGGAAAACCTGACAGCGTATGCATTCCCACCTCTTCCTTTGATGCACAAAGTGCTACTGAAGATCAAAGAAGATCACCCAAGGATCATCCTGATAGCTCCAGACTGGCTGAGGCAGCATTGGTACCCGCTACTGAGGAGTATGTCTCGGACACACGCATGGCCTCTACCTCTGGTTCCTTTACTGCTAACACAGAACAACTACAAGATCCTACATCCAAACTTGAAAACACTGCAGCTAGCTGCTTGGAATATTACATAAAGCAAAATAACCCAGACTTATCTCAGAGGGTTAAAGACATTATCCTGGAGGCTCGCAGACCCTCCACAAGGAAGACTTACTCAGCCAAATGGAAAAGATACCTCATTTGGAGTGCAGCAAAAGGAGAAAATGTATCATTAGCAAACATAGCTAACATCTTGGAATACTTAGCAGAACTTTTCCACAATGGCCTGTCTTACTCCTCCATTAAGATTCATGCATCAGCAATTTCAGCAGAATACAACATGGATCCTCCAGTCTTCTTTCATCCTCTACTCGGGTAGTTTCTGAGAGGAATTAAAAATGTAAAGCTTCCAAGGAAGCCACCTTTGCCTACATGGGACCTTAACTTTTGTGCTGGAAAAGTTAACACTTCCCCCTTTCGAACCAGCAGCAACAGCAGAATTACAGTTCTTATCTTGGAAAACTGCTTTCCTGCTTGCAATCACTTCAGCAAGAAGGGTTTCTGAATTACAGGCATTAATGCCAGTACAGCCCTTCCTTAACTTCCATCAGGATAGAGTGTCCTTGAGAACTAATCCTACTTTTATGCCAAAAGTGGTCTCCAGGGTATCATTGAACCAAGCAATCCACCTGCCAACATTCTTCCCCAACCCACAGAACAGGGGGGAAAGACTACTGCATACATTGGATGTGCACAGGCAATTGCGTTATTATCTGGACAGAACCAAGACCAACAGAAAGACTGACCAGCTTCTGGTAGCGTATGCAACAGGAATGGAAGGAAAAGCAATTTCAAAACAGACAATCTCCAAATGGATAGGAAATTGCATTAGATTTTGTTACTCATTTCATGGAAAGATAACTCCAGAAAACATCAGACCTCACTCCACAAGAGCTACAGCCACTACTACAGCTTTCCTACGAGGAGTGGCTACCAAAGACATTTTAGAAGCTGCTACTTGGAGCTCCGTGCATACATTTGCCAAGCATTATAATCTACCTTTATACTCCAGATCCCGAGCAGGTTTTGCAACTGCTGTTTTGCAAGGGATCTTAGCTACACCATAATCATCTTAGTGCCTCCACCCCCAGTTTGGCTATGGTATTCTACCCATATGTTAGGACTGCAGATGCATCCTTGAAGGACATAGTACAGTTTTGTACCTACCATAAATGTAGATGTCCGAGAGGTATGCATCTGCAGTCAGGTTTACCCACCCTCCTTCCCCTCTGTGGTACTCCTAGGGTATTTTCCCATCTTGTAGCTAGCTGGGGGAATCTATTATGGTGTATTTGTTTGTATATATGTATATACATGCTTATATTGTTTGCTCTCTTCTGTTTGGAACCATTTGCATTTATCCAAATTTAGCCTTCCTAGAGGGCACCTGGCATCTGGGGCAAGAAACACTGAGGAAAATGGCGTCGGCTGATGCCTTTATACCCAATAAACAGCAGCTATGACGTCGGGTGAAGTGCAACATCAGCCGAGGCCAGACCCAGACTTTGGAATCCGGCCGACCGAAGGGCTGCCTGAGGCAGGACAACCCATATGTTAGGACTGCAGATGCATACCTCTCGGACATCTACATTTATGGTAGGTACAAAACTGTACTTTTTAGACATTGTGGATGATGTGTTTTCCGAGTCGAGCTTGACACCTGACTCCTTACCTCCGGCTCTCAACAAGCCTGACAGATATTACAGGGTCCCTGACTCACACAAATTTTTATTTAGAAACCCTGCTGCTGACCCTGATATTTCACAGGGTCCAAAGGGAGTTAAGGCCTCAACAGCAAAAAATCCTACCCCCTCTGACAGAGATTCAAGGGCACTGTATAGATGGGGAAAGAAGGTTTATACATCTGCAACCTTGGCAATTTAGGGCCCTAATCTGCCAATTTCGTATGCTCAAGTGTCAACAACATGTTATGGGATTACTGAAACAGGAAATGACTATTTCTGAATGTGCAGCTGAACAAGTTGGAAAGCATACTTTGCAATGTGGTTTTGATTCCTTAGAGGACCTCTGCAGGGCCACAATTACTGGATCTGTGATTAGGAGGGCATGCTTGGCTAAAAGAGCAAAATCTGCCTGATCATGTGAAAGCAAAATTACCGGATGCACCTTTACAGCATGATACTCTGATATTAAGGCAGAAGAGGTTTTAAAGAAAGTGGAAGACAAAGCTAAGTCTATGCAAACTGTAAAAGATTTCTTACAAGTGCAGCCACCAAGATTCAGTAGACACTGGCCTACAAAAAATTGGTCCTTTCCTGTGTCCGACAAAGCTCAAAGAGGCAAATCTAGACACCCTAAAGTTTCTAGATACCAGGCACAAGATTCTTACAGGTCAAAGCAATGGGGTGATTCTACCTCCAAATCTGGAGGAGATAAAGCACAACCCTACAGAAAACAGTCCCAATGACTTCCCTTTGCCATCACCAAGCACCCTTAGAGGGAAAATTAGCACTTTTTGCTCAAAATTGACAGTTAATAACCCAGGACAAGTGGGTGCTAAACATAGTCTCACAGGGATACAGATTCCATTTCCACACTCTGCCAATGACAAACGGTTGGCCGGATCTGCCCAAAAATCAATGGGCAGAGGCACAGAAACAGGTTACGTCCCTCATGGGATATGGGGGCTATTCAGCCAGTACCAGAACAGGAAAAAGGACAACGTTTTTACTCAAGACTGTTCTTGGTACCCAGAAAGGGCAAGGCCTGGCGGCCAGTACTGGATTTGTCAATTCTGAACACATTCCTGGACATTCCAAAATTCAAAATACTAACTTTGCAGCAGCTTCTGCCCACGCTGAGCAAGAATGCTTGGCTGGTGACATTAGACGTAAGAGGCATACCTGCATGTCCCAATAAGAGAATCGTGAAGAAGATACATCCGTTTCAAGGCTGGCTCAATGCATTACCAATTCTCTGCACTGCCCTTTGGCTTATCTACTGCGCCCAGGGTCTTTACAAAGTGCCTGGCACCAGTAATTGATTTTGCAGACAAAGAAGTATATAAATCTATCCTTACTTGGACGTCTGTCTCATTCAAGCAGAGAACAAGGACATTCTTCTTCAGCACCTGGCGTTTGTGAAAAGGCTTCTTACATGCCTAGGGTACACAATAAACGAAAATAAATCACAACTGGTATCCTCTCAAAAGATAACATTCCTGGGTGCAAGCTTGAATACAACTGCCCAGATGGCTTTCCTCACGCCAGACAAAGGCAACTGACTACTTACTTCAAACTGATGGCAACAAAAACCCAGTTATTTGCAAGACAAACTCTGCAGGCTTTGGGGTTAATGGCATCCTGCATTCTACTGATTCCATATGCAAGACTGCATATGAGGAAACTACAGTGGTACCTAAAAAGTTTATGGAGTCAACATTGTCACAGTCTGGAAACGATTCCTCTCATTCCCTGCCTACAGCAGGAGTTTCTATGGTGGGCAAAGGCATGCCACCAAAACATGGGACGGCCCTTCACTCTACCCCTTGCCAGCCAAACCTTAACAGACGCATCAGATTATGCATGGGGGGGCCCACCTGGCGGGAAGATGCATTCAGGGCATATGGACCCCAAAACAAATGCATCTGCATGTCAACCTAAAAGAGATGTTAGCTGTTCAAAATACCCCGACAGCCTTCAAGGACTTACTTCGTCCAGGGTAACTACTGATAAAGACGGACAACACCATGGTTATGTGGTATATAAACAAGCAGGGGGGCACGCATTCATACCCCCTTTGCAGTCTAGCCCATAGCACTGTGGGACACAGCTTTGACTTACCAAGTACATCTACAAGCTCAATTCCTGCCAGGAAAACAAAATACTCTGGCAGACTTAAGCAGAAACCTTATGGACCTTCACGAGTGGAAACTAGATCCACAATTCTTCAGCATGATAAAGAAATCGGGGAGCCCGGACATAGATCTATTTGCCTCTCCTCAAAATTATCAATTGAAAAGATTCTGCACAAGGGCTTATCACAGACAAGCATGGAAAGTGGACGCCCTATCCTTCAGTTGGAAAAACCTTTCAGTTTACGCATTTTCTCCTCAAGGTCCTACTAAGTCAGACAAGAGAAACCAAAGATGATACTAATTGCCCCGGACTGGCCCTGCCAATACTGGTACCCAGTCCTAAGGAACTTGTCTCAATACCCAGCTTGGACCTTACCTCAAAGACCTCCATTACTGTCCCAGCAAAACAATCAGATCCTGCACAATCAGCTCCAAACACTGAACCTGGCAGCATGGCTGATCATGTAGTTATACAAACAACACCTCTCAGTAAAGCTGTGATGGATGTCATTTTGGAAACCAGAAGGCCTAGTACTAGAAAATCTTATGCTGATAAATGGAAGAGATTCTATGCTTGGAATCAAGCACAAGGAACTGATACAGCAGAACCAAATATTCCTCAGATATTACAATACTTGACTGAGATGCTTGACAAAGGCCTATCTCATCAATAAAAATCCCTCTGCTATTTTGGCTCATTACAATACAGAGCCTCCAATTTTTTCTCATCCTTTACTAAAGCAGTATCTTAGAGGAGCTAAAAATTTAAGGCCTCCCAGAAGATCATCAATACCTGCATGGGACCTCAGTTGTGTTGAAAAAGCTCACCCTGCCTCCATTTGAACCAGCTGCTACTGCAGATCTAAAGTTCTTATTGAAAACAGCTCTGCTCCTAGCAATTACTTCAGCAAGAAGAGTCTCAGAGCTACAGGCCTTCATGGCTGTGGAGCCTTTTATCATATTTTACCCAGACAGGGTGTCTCTGAGGACCAATCATTCATTTATGTCTTAGGTGGTTTCCAGTGTGGCTCTTAACAAAGTATTCATCTGCCAACCCTCTATCCAAATCCGCAGGACAAGGGAGACAGGACTCTGCATTCATTGGACGTACACAGACAGCTAAGATTCTAATTGAGCAGGACTAAATCTCTAAGAAAAACCTGGGCAGTTACTAGTGACATATGCAGCAGGATCAGAAGGAAAGGCTATTTCAAAGCTGACTATTTCAAAGTGGATAAGCCACTGCATTCGTTTTTGCTACTTACAACATGGCAAACCTGTGCCCAAGGGCATTAGGTGTCGTTCCACCAGAGCTGCAGCTACTTCAGCAGGCTTTCACAGAGGAGTACCAACCAAAGACATTCTAGAGGCTGCTACTTGGAGTTCTGTTCACACTTTTACAAAGCATTATCATTTGCCTCTCTACTCTAAGTTCAGGGCAGGCTTTGCCACTGCAGTTCTGCAGGGCCTTATAGCCTCCCCTAAAGCTGTTTAGCTCCAGCTTCCCATCCAATGCTTTGGGATTCTATCCAAATGTAATGACTGCAGCAGTGAAACACTAAGAACATAGTACAGTTGTGTACACTTACCATAAATGTAGATGTTCAAGTGTATTCAATGTTGCAGTCCAGGTTACCCGCCCACTATCCCCCTTTTATTCTGGAGTTTCTCTCCTTCACTGTCTTCTACAACCTATGTGGTGTATTTGCTTGTAGATAAAGGTAAAGTTTGTATTGTTGCATGTATATATAGTTTATATTTATATTTTTGCTACCTTTTTGGGTGCACCTGACATCGGGGGCAAGAAAAACTAAAGAAAATGGCGTTGGCTGCTTGTTTTATACCCCTAACGTCATGGAAGAGGAGACTGCAACCGACGCAGGACCCAAGTTTTTGGAATTCAGGCCGACTGAGGGCAACCTGCCAGCAGATTACCCAAATGTAATGACTGCATCAGTGAATACACTCTAACCTCTACATTTTATGGCAAGTGTACACAACTGTACTTTCTATGTGACAGGCTGTTGTCCCAAAGACCTTGCGTAGTAGAATCATTTATTTATCTATTTACCTCGAGAACCAGTATCTTAAGCTGTTTCCTCAAGGTGCTGTGGCAGAACCTTCTCAAATCAAGGGTTTGCCATCTGCCAAGAAAAAGGCCAAAAAACTTTGGTATGATACGGTTGATGTCCAGCCTCACACGGACATCTGTCTCGAGGCTAGTGAAAGCCCAGAGGATCATCCAGTGGTTGCTTCAGATACTTCTGCTGTGACCATGTTGGAGACTGGCATATATCCTAATTCTCATGTCCTCTGAGGCTTTACAAATGTCTGTTCCTGACATTGAGGGAATTTTATTTGATTATATTGAAGGGACTGTGAGAGGGCTTCTACATTTCTTAGACTTGGAGGAGAGTCCTACTATACTTATTGAATGTCGCCAGGGGTCTGACTCTCCAAGGATGTTTCATGCAGGCTTCCCACCGAAAAAGAAACTATAACCAAGCTTCTGCTCTTTCCTTTTTGAGCTCTACCTGTCATGTTGCATGCCACTGTATCAAATGCAGCTAATGCCTCCTCCAAGGCTGCTGCTGCCTTTGGTTCAGTTATGAGTTGTTACTCTTGGCTTCAGGCTTTGCCTGATGACATTAAGGCCAAACTTTGGGATGCTCCTTTTAATAATAAAAATCTTTTTGGTGCTGTTTCTGCCAAACTTTTCTAATCTTTCCAGGGTAAGGGTAAAGCCTTTTAGGAGTTGAAACATTATTTATATTCCCAAGTTTTAGGTGAATTATCCCTCCAAATCGATTTTTGTTTGTAGGCAGTCTCTCCCTTTACCTAAGAGAAAAAGGGGTTTTATACATTTGCCTCCTCCCAAGTCTACGCAGACTCCTACCTCCCAGAAACCTGCTTTTCAGGACAAGCAAGGTTCCATTTGACAATGTCTCCCCTTTCCCTCTGCCAGGTTCCCTTATCCCTCCATCTTTCCCTGTCTCTTCAAATTGGTTAAGGATCACAACAGACTCTTGGGGTTTATCCAGTATCTACTATGGATATTTTGTGGTTTGGAAATCCCTTCTTCCCTCTTTAGGCATTCCTCAACCTCCTTGGGAACAACTTCCACTTCTTCCAGATGCGCTTTGTTCTCTCTTGGTTCAGGGCACCATTCAAGCTGTGACTCCTGCCCAGGTAGGGAGGGGTTTTTATTCCAGAGTGCTTATGGCTCCCTGAAAGGAGTGCACATGGAGACCAATTCTGGATCTTTCCTGGTTGAACACCTTTCTCAACATTCCTTTCTTTTGGATGTTGTCTCTTCAGAATTTATTTCCCCTTCTACCCAAGACCTTTTTGGTGTCTCTGGATCTCAAGGGTCCCTATATTCATATCCCATCCACTCCTTTTTCAGGAAATATTTGCATTTCTTTATTTCTTAGTTGTATTTACAGATGTCGTTCTATTCCTGTGTTGCAGTATTGTAGGTGTGGGATTTCCTGCCCTCGGGCGACTCGTACGTTGACTTCTTTACAAAAGTTTCAGCTTGGCTGCTGTAGTGTCCGTGGGATGTCACAGGTAGGACCATAAACCAAGGGCCTTAAATTGACGTCTGCATGCACAATCCCCTGAACTTTTCAGCTGCAAATGACATTTGCATTGTACAATCGCCTCTTCATAGACGGCACATCTTAAAGATAAGTAGCCTGTTGGGTTTCAAATTGTCTTATTTTTGACGATAACTCTAGCTAACGCTTGGATGTTGTAGCCTTTAGCTGATGTCAGGAAAAAAGGGAAAGTGCCAGTGTGGGTGCCAGATGCCCCATAAAGACACCCATGACAGGTGTGTTTTTTTGCCTAGGCTGGGAACACTATCACTCCTCCTGCGCTTATTGTCAATTGTTTGTGCCTGAGACCGTGCATAGCCGGCTAGCAGCTTAAATCTCTATCTTGAGAACCAACATCTCAAACAGTTAGCCCTTAGGATGGATCCTTCATCGGAGGCTGCACCTGAACCTTCACGCAAGAAGGCCAAAGTTCCTAGGCCGCCTTCTCCTGTCACTCCACTTCCCCACGCACTGCCAACTACCAATCTAGGGGTTGAGGCACACTGAGGATCTGTCGACTGCAGTGACATCCCTTGAGGAAGCCGTTTCGCAGCCGATGACCGGCATGTACTCGGAGCTCACTTAGACATCGCTCATCGAGGTCGAGGGGTGGAACCAGTTTCGGTGGTACCTCCTGCAGGGATCCAGACCTCAGATATGCTAATTTCCAGACCCAATGCCAGACCTGTCTCTACATCCTCTCCAGCCAAAAAGAAGCAGAAGACTAAACATACCTCCACTTCTTCAGAAGTCACACCGGATTGGCAGGCCTTCACTTCTGTCATGCAGGCCTTCATGGCACTTAGGCCTTCAGCCTCAGCCACCTCAACCCTATCTCTTCTGAGCCCCAGGCCGGTCTCTGCTTCTTCCCTCCCATCCATGACCCCTCAGGTCCGAGAAGAAGAGCATGCCTCTTCTTTCTCATCAACAGAGGAGTCCATTTCTTATGCCTCCCAGGAATTATTGCTCTCTGGATGAGGAATCTGTGGAGGGGGACTCTTCCCCCTGAGGACATTACTTTTGGTGAGACCATCACCAAGATGAAAGATTAGACAGATGCCCAAAGAAGGTACTTTAAAGTGCTGCAAGTGGAATCACCCTCCACTTCTGCAGTTCCCCCTGTTCTGCCTGCTTACTTGAATGCCTTCAACGCGGCTTGTAATGCCTTTGACTCCCAGCCTGCAGCCCCTAAGCATCCTGACAATTTCTCTAAAGTACCAGAGGACCACAAATTCGTAGTTAAGCCACCCTTGGTGGACCCAGCTGTTACTGCCACCATGGCAGATAAGCAATCCAGACTACTCCCATTTGCCTCCCTGCTACCCACTGACAAAGACAGTAAGTACATGGATAGGATGGGGAAGAAGGTGTAAACTTCTACTTTGGCTTTCAGAGCCATAAATTATCAGACCTACTTGACCAAGTATGCATTGGACTTGGTCTCTCAAGCCTCCTTCATGCTGGCTTCCTTGCCAGACAGTCCCAGCAAGATGGACATCTCATCCAAACTTTCCTTGGCCCAGCAGGTAGCCAAGACACTCCATCCGGTGCAGCTATTATGCTGCAGAAGCATCTGCCAGGTCGGTACTCAGGGAGGTACTCATGGCTAAGACTCCAGAACCTCCCCGAGAACTTCAAGGCCAAAATCCTGGATGCCCCTCTGGACCACAATGTGCTTTTCTGAAAAAAAATCCGCTGACCTTTTTAAAAATCTACAAGAAAAATGCAAAGGACATTGAGCACCTGCTGGTGTCACCCGTACCAAAGTATTCTAGGAACTACTCTGCTAAAGCCACCTTTGTATGACTTGTACTCCACAGCCCTCCTCTTCCAGGTCCAGGAGAGGGACTAGAAGACCTACTACCTCCAGATCCTCTGCACTACCACAGCAACCCTGACAGCCCTTTCAGGACAGAGGAGGCCCCAGTAATGCGTGACTGCCTTGCCCACCTCCCCCTCTCAACCCGACTTTCCCACTGTCTCCCCTTTTGGCACTCCATCACTTCAGACCAGTGGGTCTTAAACATAATCCAAAAAGGGTACTTCCTATCTTGGAGAGAGAGGTCACCCAGAAAAAGACATCGCTTCCCTCCCCAAAAACCAGGCCCATCTCATGCCACAAGTTCTGGCAGATGATCTAAGGCTAGGCACCATAGAACCTGTTCCTCCAGGGCAAGAAGGAAAAGGGTTTTACTCCCGTCTCTTTATGGTCCCCAAAAATGATGGCCCCTGGAGATGCATCTTAGACCTGTCCTTTCTAAACCTACATCTTCAGGTACCCTCTTTCAAAATGCTCTCCCCACCCTACTGCCTCTCATTCCAACCAAGGCCTTCATGGTCACCCTAGACCATGGCGTTTGTAAAAAGATTATTAACGTGCCTAGGGTACACAGTAAACAAAAAGAAATCAAAACTTGTACCTTCTCAAGAGATAATATTCCTGGGTGCAAGCTTAAATGCAACTGCCCAGATGGCTTACCTCATGGCAGACAAACAAAGACAACTGACTACTTATTTCAAAATGTTGGCAACAAACACCCAGTTAACTGCAAGAAAAATTCTGCAGGCTTTGGGCTTCATGGCATCCTGCATTCTGCTAATTCCATATACAAGACTGCATATGAGGAAACTACAATGTTATCTCAAAAGTGTTTGGACTGAACATTGCCACAGCCTGGAAACAATAATTACACTCATTCCCTGCCTACAACAGGAGTTTCGATGGTGGGCAAAGGCCTGTCACCGCAACAAGGGGCAGCCATTCACCATACCCCTAGCCAGGCAAACATTGACAGCAGATGCATCAGATTATGCTGGGGGGCGCACATGGCAGGAAGATGTATTCAGGGCTCATGGTCTGCAATCCAAATGCGTCTACATATCAATCAAAAAGAGATGCTAGCTGTTCAAAATGCCCTGACAGCCTTCAAGGATCTACTTCATCCAGGACAACTACTGATAAAGACAGACAATACTACAGTCATGGTACGTAAACAAGCAGGGAGGCACACATTCCTACCCCCTTTGCAGTCTAGCCGTGACTTTGTGGGACACAGCATTGACTTACCAAGTACATCTTCAAGCACAATTCCTGCCAGGAAAGATAAATACTCTGGCAGACTAAGCAGATAAACCTCATGGATCCCCACAAGTGGAAATTGGATCCACAAGTCTTCAACATAATGACAAGGAATTGGGGATGCCTGGACATAGATCTGTTTGCCTCCCCTCACATCTGCCAACTACAGAGATTCTACACAAGGACTTATCACAAGCAAGCATGGAAAGTGGATGCTTTATCTTTCAGCTGGAAAAACCTAACAGTATACGCCTTTCCCCCACTGCCTCTCCTTCCCAAGGTATTCCTAAAGGTCAGACAAGAGAAGCCAAAAATTATACTGATTGGCCCAGACTGGCCCCCAATCCTAAGGAACTTGACTCGGTGCCCAGCATGGACATTACCTCAAGTTCTTCACTTACTGACCCAACAAAACAATCAGATCCTGCACAGCCAACTCAGGACCTTAAATCTGGCAGCATGGCGGATAATGTAGCTTTTCAAAACACACCTCACTCTAAAGCGGTTATGGATGTTATCTTGGAGGCCAGGAGGCCCAGTACCAGAAAAGTTTATGCAGAAAAATGGAAGAGATTCTGTGCTTGGAACCAGGCACAAGGAAATTACATGATTGTTCCAAATATCCCTCATATTTTGAAATACTTAACTGAGACGTTGGACAAAGGCCTATCCTTTTCATCAATTACGATTCGTGCCTCTGCCATTTCAGCTCATTACAATACAGAGCCACCTATTTTTTCTCATCCTTTATTAAGGCAGTACCTCAGAGGAGCCAAAAACTTACGGCCTCCAAGGAGATCACCAATACCTGCATGGGACCTCAATTCTGTTTTGGAAAAACTCACTCTGCCTCCTTTTGAGCCTGCTGCTACAGCTGATATAAAATTTTTGATATGGAAAACAGCTCTACTCCTAGCAATAACCTCTGCAAGACGAGTCTCAGAGCTACAGGCATTCATGGCTGTGGAACCTTTTATTATTTTCCATCCAGATAGGGTTTCATTAAGGACAAACCCCACTTTTATGCTTAAGGTAGTGTCCAGTGTGGCCCTCAACCAAACTGTTCACTTGCCTACCTTTTATCCAAACCCACAGAATAAGGGTGAGAAACTTCTGCATTCTTTGGACATACACAGACAGCTGTGCTTCTACTTGGACAGAACCAAAGCTTTCAGAAAGACTGAGCAATTACTGGTAGCATATGCTGCAGGATCACAAGGAAAGGCCATCTCAAAGCAGACTATTTCAAAATGGATAGGTCACTGCATTCATCTATGCTATTCTCAACATGGAAAATCAGTGCCCAAGGGCATTAGGCCACATTCAACCAGAGCAGCAGCCACTTCAGCAGACTTCCTCAGTAGAGTGCCAACCAAAGACATTTTAGAGGCTGCAACCTGGAGTTCAGTGCATACTTTTACACAGCACTACCACTTACCACTGTACTCCAAATCCAGGGCAGGCTTTGCCACTGCTGTACTGCAGGGCCTCATAGCCGCTCCTAATTCTATTTAGTTCCAGCCTCCCAACCTTAGCTTTGGGATTCAACCCAATTGTAATGACTGCAACAGTGAAACACGATGAACATAGTACAGTTGTGTACCTACCATAAATGTAGATGTTCGAGTGTATTCACTGTTGCAGTCCAGGTTACCCACCCACCCATCCCCCTTATCTTTGCTGTACCTTATATGTACTTCTCTATTCTATACACCCTATGTGGTGTATTTGCTTGTAGATGAAGGAAACTTGTTACTTATTGCATGCATGCTTTATTGACATATTTTTAGCCTACCCTTTTGGGGGCACCTGACATCTGGGGCAAGAAAAACTGAAGAAAATGGCGTCGGCTGCATCTTTTATACCCCTGGCGCACTGACGTCAGTCCTAGACTTTGGAATTCAGGCCGACTGCGGGTAGCCTGCCAAGCAGGATAACCCTATTGTAATGACTGCAACAGTGAATAACACTCTAGCATCTACATTTATGGTAGGTACACAACTGTACTTTTCTGCTTGTCTGCTTATCCTCCTTGGCCTCTAGATTTGAGGTCAGGCAGTTTCTTAAAGGCAACCTTCATATGAAGCCTCCTAGGAAACCCATTCCATTTTCTTGGGACCTCAGTTTTAGTCTTGAAAAATTGACTCAATCTCCTTTTGAGCCTGCTGGTACAGCTTCCATAAAACATTGTACTTGGAAGACTATTCTCTTTTTGGCTCACATTAGCCAAGCCAGTGTCGGAAATTCAAGCTCCCTTGGCTATTACTTTTTTTTCTAGTTTTCCACAGAGACAGGGTCTCTCTTCATATTGGTCCTTTTTACGACCAAGGTAGATGAGATTTCTCTTAATCAGTCCCTTCATTTTCCGTCTTTTTCCATTCTTTGCAATGTGAGAGTGAGAAGGGTCTTATCTTGGATTTGCATAGGCAGCTCTGATTTTATTTGGACAAAACTAAAGTTGTTCGCAAATCCAAGCAGCTTTTTATTTTCTTTCATCCCAAGTCTTGGGTTTGGCTGTTTCAAAGCAAATCATCCCTTCCTGGATTTCTAAGGGCATTTATTTTTGTTCTTTTCTTGGAAAATTTCTTTCAGCATGTCAAGTTTAGTATTTTCACCATAAACTTGTGGGAGGTTGGCATGATGGTTAAGGTGTTTACCTTACAGACCCAAGGTGCAGGGTTTGATTCTCACAGGGGATAATTAGCTAGGCTTAAAATGGTCTGCAAGGACAGTTAGCCTAGTATTAATCTATGAACCTAATCTACATCGGTAAAGGATCATTTGACAAAGTTTGTTGCCTCCTCTGTGCTTTTTTCAAGGGTATGGATACCATTTCCATCCTTAAGGCTTATTACTTGGTCCTCTGCTCATACTTTCACTGAGCATTACAAGTTGGATGTTATTTCCAGGGCCAGAGTAGGCTTTGCCAGGGCTGTCCTGCAGGGCTCTTCTGTACTGTCCTCCTGCCTCCAGGCTTGTGATTGAGTTTTTGTACTCTTCTTTTAAGTTATGATATGGAAGGGACATACTGCAGTTGTGTAAAATCTTACCTTAAAAGTAGATGTCCTTTTCACTGTTGCAGTATTCCCTCCTGCCCCTCTGTTCTAGCCTTATGTCTTGCTTTCCTGACCTAAGGCCTCTTCTGGATGCACATGCTTTTACTCGTCTCTGGGGACATTCTGTTCCTCCTGGACCTTCAGTTCTGAGTGTGTGCATCCGTACATCACCTTTATGCCTTGTGCCTTGCTGAGGCAGCGTATGTGATGTATGATGCCTATAGGTCCTAAAGGCTTTGGTATACTGACCGGATGTTGGGCTGTACTTGGTGATGACTTAGGTTATGAATACTGCAGCAGTAAAGAGGACATCTACTGTTATGGTAAACTTTTACACAGCTGTACTGTCCAGATGTTTACAGTGTGGCTAAAGGGGAATAGTACCTATGAAGTTTGGAGTACATTTACTGGTGTGCTGTCTGCTAAAGATAGCAGTCTTAAGTTTGTATATGAACAGGCATCTCTGTGCAAAACAGGACTGCTTTGTTCAGCTACTAAAGGAAGCAGTTCAACTGTTGGTTTTGGTATCTGATTTAGGGGTATAAGTGCTCATAGTTTCATAGGTAGGTACTAGGCTATCGGCCCTAGGGCCTATACAAGTCCAACCAAAAAGGTACCCTGGCTTTTGTCACCCAAGAAAATTATTTTCCTGTGCCACTGTCGAGCAGAGCCACAGAAGTGATCCCCGGGGTGAATTTCCTATTTCCCATCCAATCATCAAGATTTTTCTTGAGTACTAATGAGGAGCTTTGTTTGATATAGCTAGGTAGTTTATTCCAGAGTATGGTAGTCTCTGGGACAGGAATATATCCCTCTGGCATGTTCTGTTTATTGTGGTGACAAGGTTTAGGTCCCTAGAGCGTGTAGCTCTGAGGGATTGGGACTTCAAGTGGAGCATGTCCAACAGCTCTGGGTTTGACATAGTTTTTCATGTTAGGCAAAGATCACCTTTGAGTAGGCGATATGCGACAGAGGAAAGCTGGAGTTTTTTGAGACGGTCTGCGTAGGGCATCAGTTTGAGGCCAGTAATCCTCTGTGAGGTATTTCTGTGGCCATTCCAATTGTAGATGTCTTGTGAGGTACATACCAAAAGGGGCGTTGTACTCTATAGTGGGTCCGAGTGATGAGTAGAGGGGAACAATGACCTCTATTTTTGGATGAGAAACCTTTTGTAATGAGGTGTGCCACGTAGAAGGATTTCCTGACTACTGTGGCAATGTGATTATCAAAGGAGAGACTACTGTCCACCTGTGTCTCAAGGTCTCATCACACTTTCGGTGTTGAGTATACTACCGCCTGTGTTGTAGTTCATGGGTACAGAGTTTTTACCAAAGGGAATGACCATGCATTTTGTGGCATTGAGCTTGAGGCCATGGCTTTGACACCAGGCATCTGTCTCAGTGAGGCCCTTTTGTAGGATGTCCACATTGTTAGGAGTTTCGATTATGGCTCCTAGTTTGCAGTCCTCTGTGAACTTCGTTAGCCAAAGACCTTCTGTGTTACCTTTTACTTCAGAGAAGTAGATACCAAGCAGGAGAGGACCCAGGACTGAACCTTGTGGTACTCCACTTGTCACTGGTCTGAAGTCGGATTTGGAGTCTGCTACTTCCACAGTGTGGGTTTTGTCAGTGAGCCAGTTGGCAACCCATCTTGTGACATAGAGATTTATACCTAGTTTAGTGAGTTTATCTATAATTCCAGAGTGGGGGATGGTGTCGAAAGCCTTGGCAAGATCTAGATAGGCTGTGTGAACCACCTTACCCTCGTCTATGGCTTTGGTGACTGCTTCATAGAAGTCTATCAGGTTTAGGAGACATGATCTGCCTTTTACAAACCCGAACTGGCTGGGGTCCAGAGTTTGGAGATTGCCAATGTGTTTGTTTATAAGTTCCATGATACGTTCCATGGCCTTGCAGACCAGGCTTGAGGTTAATGGGGCGGTAGTTCCCGGGGTCCGTGGTGGCTCCCCCCTTGTGGAGTGGGATAACTGTCACTGTGTGCCATTCAGTGGGCGCAAAGCCTGAGGTGAGGCTATGATTGAACATGTTACTTAGGTGGGGTGCCAGTTCATTCTGTAGTTCGTGTAGAACGCTGCCTGGGATGTTGTCTGGTCTCATGGATGCTGTGATCATCGTGCATACAGCTGCAGTCATCACACTTGGGTTATCCTGCCGTCAGGCGGGTCCTCGGTCGGCCGAATTCCAAAGTCTAAGTCCGGCGTCTGTTGTCGTCTCTTCTTCCCTGACGTCAGTGCGGCAGGGGTATAAAAGAGGCAGCCGACACCATTTTCTTCAGTCTTTCTTGCCGCGCGGTGCCCGACGCAGAAGCAGTTCGCAAGTGCCGTTCGGCCAGCTCCTGAGATTTACGAACAGTATTTCAGCCGAAGTCTTCTTTAAAGCTAAGTACCCCATTGGGGAAACTTTTCTTGCCTAAGACCGATGTCAGACAAAGTTAATTGCATTTCTTGTGGGAAGCAAATACCGCATAAGGATTTTCACTCTTATTGTATACCTTGCTTAGGGCCAGACCACAACGTCTCGGCTTGCCGTTTTTGTGCTAGGTTTAACCAGCGCACTATTAAGCGCCGGTCGGAGTTCGCCCTTCATTATTTTGGCAAAAAATGTAATTATATCATGTCGCCGGATGCACTGACGACAGTTTTAGGCAAAAAAACGCAAGGATAAGGATAGACATCCGAGGCCTGCACCGAGTACTAAGATCACGCTTAGGCCGACTACCGGTTCTCAGCGAGGCGCCTACGCAGCCCCTGACTACCGATGAAACTATTTTACCGGCGACTTCAGTACCCGAGGCCACAGGATCCTCGGTCTCCATTCCCACTGCAGATATAGACGCCACTCTTGGCGGGGAAACCGAAATTTTAGCGAGGCCTGCCATTTCTGAAGGCGTTTTCAGGCCTACCACCTCCTCTATTAAATCATTCACTAAGTCTAAAGCTGCAATGAAAATTAAAAAACAAGGGCCTCAGACCCCCCCTCTCAAGGCCTCATGCCTAAAAAACAGATGCTTAAAATGGCTGAGGATTTGATTACTCTCATCAGGGGTTCTCAACCCCCCTCAGACAAAAGACCCAGGTTGGAGGAAGACTACCCTTCCTCAGACCAGGCTTCTATTACTTCAGACCATTCGGAGGACCAGGATTACACCTATTCCCCATTTGAAGACTCTGGTGCTGAGGAGTCTATTCCCTCGGTCTCCCGCCCTGAGGACTTGTCTTTTGGGGAAACCCTGCATACATTGAGAGAGCACTTCCACTGGGAAGGCCAAGATTACTCAGATTCCAAGAAAAAAGGCTCAGGGAATTTCTACTACTTCCCCAGCATAGGCCCCTGGCTATTCCTCCTGTCTTAGATATTTTGGATGATGTGTACGCAGAAGCCAGTCTTAATCCAGACTCATTACCTCCAGCCCCTGTTAAACCAGACAGATATTACCGGGTTCCTGATTCTCACCAGTTCCTTTATAAAAGCCATACTGCTGACCCAGAAACAATTTCACAGGGTCCCAAGGGGATTAAGGCCTCTACTGCTAAAAACCCTTTGCCTTCAGAGAGAGATTCTAGAGTATTAGAAAGGTGGGGGAAAAAGGTGTATACATCAGCCACTTTAACCATGAGGGCATTAAACTGTCAATTTCATATGTTAAAATACCAACAGTTCTTGCTATCTCAGCTGAAAGGCAAAATGACACAAACAGAACAGCCAGACTTGAAAGAGTTGCAGGATTTGTTGCATGGAGCAGAACAAGTGGGGAAACATACCTTGCAGTGTGGTTTTGATACTTTAGAGGCCTCATGCAGAGCTGCTGTCACGGGGTCTGTCATACGTAGACATGCTTGGCTCAAAGAGCAAACCTTACCAGATCATGTCAAAGCAAAGTTAGTAGATGCACCACTATAAAAAGATGTATTGTTCGGTGCTAAAGCTGAGGAGGTACTAAAGAAAATGGAAGAAAAAGCGAAATCTACGCAAACAGTTAAAGATTTCTTGCAGGTGCAGCCTCCACGCTTCAGCAGAAACTGGCCTTCAAAAAATTGGTCCTTTCCAGCCATGGACAGACCCCAAAGGGGCAGATACAGACGCCCAAGGGGTAGAGGACAACCTCAAGGATCTTACAGAGCTAGACAGTGGCAAACACCAGCCCCCGGAGGTGGAGAAAGATAGGCCACAGTCATTTAGAAAACAGATGCAATGACTTTCCCCAATGCCTGCCAAACAAAGATATAATGGCAGCACCTTTGGGTGGAAAACTGGCCTTATTTTCAAAAAACTTGGCACATTGTTACACAGGACAAATGGATTCTGGATATTATAGACAGAGGCTACAGGTTCCACTTTCACACCCTTCCAAAAATGAGAGGCATGCCAAACCTGCCACAAAATCAATGGGCAGAGGCACAAAGGCAAATTTCCGCTCTCATGGATATGAAAGCAATTCAAGAGGTACCTGCAAAAGAACAAGGTCAAGGTTTTTATTCAAGGCTATTTCTGGTACCAAGGAAGGACAAAGATTGGAGACCCATCTTAGACCTATCTATTCTAAACACATATCTAGAGGTACCAAAATTCAAGATGCTCACATTACAGCAGCTTCTTCCCATGCTGGGCAAGGAGTCTTGGCTGGTAACATTGGATCTCAAGGAGGCATACCTGCATGTCCCTATCATACAAGATTGCAGAAGATACCTCATATTTCTTGCAGGTTCAACCCATTACCAATTCTCTGCATTGCCATTTGGCTTATCTATTGTGCCCAGAGTGTTTACAAAATGCCTGGCATCAGTAATTGCCTTCTGCAGACAACGAGGAATCCAAATCTACCCATATCTGGACGACTGCCTGATCCAAGCAGACAGAAAGGACCTTCTATTGCAACATCTGGCGTTTGTAATAAAACTGTTAAACTGCCTGGGGTACACAGTAAACAAAAAGAAATCAAAACTAATACCTTCTCAACAGATAATTTTCCTGGGTGCCAGCTTAAATACAACAACCCAGATGCCCTACCTCACGCCAGACAAACAAGGGCAACTGTCTCAATACTACAACAAAATGGCAACTTTAACCAGGCTAACTGCAAGGAAAATCCTGCAGGCTCTGGGGTTCATGGCATCTTGCATCCTACTAATACCATTTGCAAAGCTGCATATGAGGAAACTACAATGGTACCTAAAAAACTTATGGTCTCAGCACAGCCACAGCTTGGAAACAATTATACCACTCATTCCATGACTTCAAAAGGAATTTTTGTGGTGGGCTCAAGCATGCCAAAGAAAGACAGGTCTTCCTTTCGGTTTACCACAAGCAACTCAAATCATCACAGCAGACGCCTCAGACTACGCCTGGGGAGCACACATGGCAGGTCAGTGTATTCAGGGAAAATGGTCCCAAAAAGAGATGCACCTACACATCAACCAAAATGAGATGCTAGCCGTACAAAATGCTCTTATAACCTTCAAAGACCTACTGCATCTAGGCCAGCTATTAATAAGGACAGACAACACCACAGTCATGTGGTACATAAACAAACAGGGGGGAACGCATTCATACCCCCTGTGCAGGCAAGCCATGACCTTGTGGAACACAGCACTGGAATTACAAATTCAACTACAGGCGCATTTCCTGCCAGGGAAGGAAAACACACTGGCAGACAACTTGAGCAGAAATATGACAGACCCACACGAATGGAAGTTGCATCCTCAAGTCTTCTCAAAGATAACTTAGGCATGGGGACAGCCAGATATAGATCTATTTGCTACTCACAGAAATTACCAGTTGGAAAAATTCTGCTCAAGGACCTATCATCCACAGGCCTGGAAAGTGGACGCACTCTCTTTCAATTGGACAACATTGATAGTCTATGCCTTCCCGCCTCTACCTCTACTGGCCAAAGTCCTATTAAAAACCAGAGCAGAGAGGCCACAAATGATTCTCATTGCTCCAGACTGGCCACGACAGCACTGGTATCCTCTCCTAAAGAGCCTGTCGCACTCACCACCATGGATCCTTCCTCAAGTTCCTCTTCTGTTGCCCCAGCACAACTACAAGACCCTTCACAGCCAGCTCAGAACAAATCTAGCTGCATGGAGAATACCTTAGTTTACCAACAAACTCTCCTCTCCAAGGAGGTACAGGATGTCATCTTGGAGGCCAGGAGACCCTCTACTAGAAAAACCTACTCCGCCAAATGGAAACGATTTTGTTCCTGGAATCAAGCAAAGGGTCAGAATCCTTGGGTAATAAATATACCTCAGATTTTACAGTACCTAACCGAGATGTTAAACAGTGGCCTCTCCTTCTCTTCCATCAAGATCCACGCTTCAGCCATTTCAGCACAATGCAATACGGATCCTCCTTTATTCTCACATCCTCTATTAAGGCGGTTCCTCAGAGGGGCAAAAAATATAAACCCCCCACGGAAACCACCATCTCCAGCTTGGGACCTCAACTTCGTATTGGAGAAGCTGACACTGCCTCCTTTTGAGCCGGCTTCTTCAGCAGAGCTACAATACTTGTCATGGAAAACAGCCTTCCTTCTGGCTATTACCCCAGCGCGCAGGGTTTTGGAGTTACAGGCCCTCATGGCTGTGCAACCATTCATCATTTTCCATCAGGACAGGGTTTCCTTACGAACCAAACCTACCTTCATGCCAAAGGTAGTATCCAGTGTGGCTTTGAATCAGTCTATTCATTTACCTACCTTTTATCCAAATCCACAGAACAAAGGGGAGAAGCTACTACACTCCTTGGACATTCATAGGCAACTTCGTTATTACTTGGACAGAACAAAGTCATTCAGGAAATCTGAGCAGCTCTTTGTGTCCTATGCTACAGGTGCTCAAGGAAAGGCCATTTCCAAACAGACTATTTCAAAATGGATAGCCCACTGCATACGCTTTTGTTGTTTATTTAATGGAAAATCAGTGCCTGTATACATCAGATCCCACTCCACCAGGGCTACAGCTACCTCAGCAGCTTTCCTCAGGGGGTCCCTACCAAGGACATTTTGGAAGCAGCTACTTGGAGTTCAGAGCACACTTTCTCCAAACACTACCACCTTCCACTAGACTCAAAATCTAGAGCGGGCTTTGCCACAGCAGTCCTGCAGGGCATTCTAGCCCCTCCTAATTCCGCTTAGTACCAGCCACCCTTATTTAGCTTTGGGATTCTACCCAAGTGTGATGACTGCAGCTGTATGCACGATGAACATAGTACAGTTTTGTACCTACCATAAATGTAGATGTTCGAGTGCGCATACAGCTGCAGTCCAGGTTACCCTCCCTCCATCCTCTCTTAGGACAGGGCTTATGACAAACACCTTTAACATACAACCTACTTGGGGTATTCCTTTATGGTGTATTTGCTTGCAACTACTGTTTTGATTTATCTACTTATGTATGTTTGCATGACATGTTTTGCCTTCCTTTCTGGGGGCACCTGACATCTGGAGCAAGAAAAACTGAAGAAAATGGCGTTGGCTGCCTCTTTTATACCCCTGCCGCACTGACGTCAGGGAAGAAGCGATGACAACCGACGCCGGACCTAGACTTTGGAATTCGGCTGACCCGAGGACCCTCCTGACGGCAGGATAACCCAAGTGTGATGACTGCAGCTGTATGCGCACTCGAACATCTACATTTATGGTAGGTACAAAACTGTACTTTCTTGGCTTTGGAGAGTGTGGTTTTACCTGTGCAGCCGTGATTACAGGAACTTTGCATTCTTCCGATATAGAGATGTGCTCTTTAGGGGGTGAGAGGGGGCTAAGTTAGCACTGAACCTGTCTGCCAGGATGTTTGGCAATATCAGTTGGGTCTGTATATCTAGTGCTATTGTGCTGTAACTCGGAGCGAATCTGAGTGTTGCCATTGAGATACTTGACATGGCTATAGAATGCTTTGTGGTTGTCTTTAGAATCAGTGGCGATTTTGTTTTCGTAACTAGCTTTGGAGGATTTTATCAGGGATCGCAGCTTCTTACTGAGGCTGACCAGGGAGCTCCTCCTCTCATTGGATTTTACTGTCTCTTGCAACAGTTTCTTCCTTCTGTTGTATAGTTTGTTTGTGGCAGGGGGACCACCAGATTGGCTTCCTTTTTTTTGGAGGATTGCGTCTTAGTTCTGTTTGGGATCGCACGATCCATGCACTCGTGTAAGTGCTTATAAAGTGCAATTGTGTAGGATTATGTAGTCATAACTGTATTGTCCGTCTGTATGGGTGTCATGAAGTTCACCACTTCTGTCTTAAGAAGCATGAAGTTGGCTTTGGAGAAATTTTTTACCATGGTTTCCTTAATGGGGGGTGGGGGCAGGATGTGGATATCTAGGGTAATTACCTTATGGTTGGATCGGACCAATGGAGCGTTGACTTCAGGTGCGGAACACCGGTCACTCATGTTGGTAATGACTAGATCTAGGATATTGTTGCCCCTGGTGGGGGTGTGGATAAGTTGATCCTGGGCATTGGAGTTTGAGTTCCAGAAAGCGTTGAGTGAAGGAGTTGGTGCATGAGTAGTTTTCCCAGTTAATGGTGGGGTAGTTGAAATCACCCATTATTTTTTGGTTGAACCCTAATATTTTCCAGTAAATCAAGAAAAGAGTGGGAATCCTGGGGCATGGTGTAGGATCTGTAGCAAGCTACAATTTGGATTGCAGTTTTGCCCAGAGCTAGTTGTACTTGGATAACCTCGGCTGCATTATGCTGAGCAACTAGTCTGGAGGTGTGGATATCCTTAATGAATATGGACAGGCCTCCGCCTTTGGTGTTCCGGTCCAGGTTACATGGCCGAAAAGTGTGGTATGAGTTATAACCTGGTAGTGGAGGGGTGCTCTCTGGAGTCTTGAACCAGGTCTCTGTCACTGCACAGATATCTATGTTCTCCATTTTAAGGAGTGCCTCGAGTGAGTGCATTTTGAGATTTAGACTTCTAGCATTGAGTGGCATCACCCTCAGCTTTGCTTGCCTGTTCCTGTTACGGTGGTGAATTTGTCATTTGAACCTTGCCTAAAAAAGGCACTATACGGGCTGGCAAGGATAGATGAAGCCTGGTTTGAGGACTGACAATCAGGTATGTAGTAATTTGTTTGTCTGGACTGGCAATGGGATTGGCTTTAAATGTGGGAAGATGTACCAAAGTTTAATTCTAGGATTTATACAGTTATAACTTGAAGGCTGAGTTAACTAAAGCTCCCAAGAGAAAGAATTTGAAAATGAAAGTGCCTGTGTCTGTATTGATAACAGCATTGCAAAGTGCTGAGCTAAGCACCATCCGCCACTACTAACCTGAGAAGTTAAACTGAAAGAACCAGTAATAAAGCTGCTAGATTTCCAGACCGTAATGTCTACCGTTGAACAGCAGTAAATCGATCCCTACCATTAAATGATCGTTACTGCTCTAAGCAAGTTTACTCAGACTAGAAAACCAACTTTAGCTGTACTTTACACACCTGTATTTGCATTTTACTTTAAAGAATGGAAAGTTACAGTTAAGTTTTATTAACAGTATGGAGGTACAGTGTAACAAATTCACAAGGGCAAATGTACTCTGTAACCGAATGGAAGATCTGTTAAACACACAACTAGCCAGCGGACCAGTGAATGAAAAGTACAAGTGCTTTCAACTGGAAAAATCATGGGAGTGGGGCTGTAAGTGGGGTGGAGTCCTAAATAAGGAAATGTCCATTTGGAATAAAATAACATCTTTAAGATCATTGTCTCGAGCACTTGCAGGTATGTGCACATTTGATAAGCAGGGTTTGTTTCACCTTGAAACAGTGTCTCCTCACAGTAGCACAGGGTATGTACAATTCCACACCTTTCTTTCCAATGTTACATACTTATTAAAAAGACTAGTACATTGCAGCTTGTTTTATTTCCTTACTTTGGGTTTTAATTAACAGCTTACACTTTTTCTTAAATCAGTACAGCATCAGGACACTTCTCCTGCATTTTCCTTCTGATGGCACATTTAATATTTTCCCGGCTTGTTAAAGCTTCTCACACAGATCAGTAGGTCCGTGGCCAATACTGTCTCATAGACAACTGTTAGCTTTAGTGGTCTTCCCACATATGATGAATTACACTGCTGCAGTGATCCTAAAAATGCAGCTAGCTCAATTTTGGGAAAAGGGAACATGCTTCATTGAAGGCAGTTTGAGGAAAATCCTGTGCAATGAAGTACATATATTGAAAATAGTTTTAAGCTGAAACATTGCTTTATCTAGGAAACAATTCCTGTGTTATAGAAAAGAGCATTTGGCAGAGTTCACATTCTTATGCTTGTGTGATGATAATTTATGTAAGTAAAGGGGCTGTGGAGAGCATGTATACAGTGGGTCTGTTTTCCACTTTTTGCAGAACACGATTCACTTTTTTCCATTTTTTGCAGTGACTTTGTTTCGGTTTGCTGCTGTTAATCATTTTGTGTGGTGCGTTGGTTTCTCCTTTCCTTTTGTATATTGGCTTTTTAGTTTCCTTACATTAGGTGGAATCCCTTGCACTCTTTTGTGTTTTTCCTGGCATGAACCTATGTGAGCATAATTGGCACAACAGTAGATGTTTGAAACCAGACTCTCTGCTGCGGTTTGTTTTTCCCTCTGGTCCTACCTTGTCCCTTTTGAGGAGGGGGCATCTCAGGGCTCCACTGACCTTCTGAAAGACTTGGAATTTGGGGAGGGTAAAGGGGGAGCATCTTTCAGTTACTTCCGGTACTCCCTTAATGATTTTTGAAAGAATTTGGAAAATGTTTCCCTCTTATGGGCTAGGTAGCATAGAACCTGGCTGGCTTCCACGGGCTTGGTGGGTATTTTTTTGTAATTTTATTTCTTCAAAAAAGTGCAGAACGTGAATAACATGGACTGCTTTCTTCTTTCTTGTGAGCATTCTGTTGATGTCCACTGTCGGGAAAAGGAGACTAGCTCCTCTTTGGTGAGATTCAGAATTCTGGTAGTGGGGCTGGAGGAATGGATGTCCACCTGCTACTAATTTCATTGTAAAATTAAAAATACCCAGAAATGATTCTGATGTTTAAAATATCTGTTGATATGGTAGATAGACAAAATTGCTTTCTTTCACCTATTGCATATATGCCCTGTTGAAGGCCTTGTGTGATAGTCCACTCCATAGTAGAATGCTTTCTGACCCAAAACCTCAGTGCATGGATGAGTTTAGACTAATCCCCTTCAGAGATTTTTCTCTCCCCCAGAGGTGATGATCTTGTTAAAGGATATAACACCAGGATGCTTTACTTTCCTAAACTCAATGTTTATTGTAGAGTACCTGGTAATGGAGATTTTTTTCTTTTTGACAGTTATATGGGCATATGCGTATATTGAAGTCCTTTTGTCAGCTGACTCAACGAGCCTGACCATGGGTATCCCCCTCATTCTCTTCACATCACTGTTCACTCCTTTTTTTTTTTTTAAAGTAATACGCTCATCTTTGGTCTTCAGAAGGACCTGACTGTCATCCTTGAGACCTGAAGTTTGTCACTGAAAAACTTAGCATTTCCCTTTCTCTGGGTCTGTTTGCCTTGGTACTTTGAAATTTCTTTCTTTTTTGGTGGTTTCTTATTGGAAGTAAGACCTAATACTGTGTCTTGACACTTTGAAAACTATTAGTTTGATTGTGCAGCAAAACAGCAGGTTTGGGAATTCATTGTTAACACATATTTAGTATTTTTGGATGGGGTCTCATACACCCACCCCTGCTACTATAACTCTGATATTATATCTTGCGTAGGAAAAGCTTCCAAGTTACTGAGCTTTCAGAGTTGGTTGTATGTTCCCCTCGACTACACTTAAATTTGCCCTCTCTTCTGTTATAATTACTGTCTTCCTTGGTAAACTAATTGGCCTCCTTCCATTGACTGACGGGGGATTCTTCTGCTGTAGTGACTTGCATGATGAACATAATATAATTGTGATATGGTAGTACTCATAACCATAACTGTTTAAATAACTACAGTACTGTATTAGGGCCTCCCATCCACATTATCATCCTTTTTTTTTTCTCCTTAATTTGTCTGATGGGAAAGTAGGTATCCCTTACCTGTTGGCTTTTTCAGTTTTATTTTTGTACTAGAGTGCTGACTAGCAAGCCTCTCTCAAGTGGACATTACATTGTCCAAGAGAGGATTCTGTTCCAGCCAGCTAAGATAGTGCTTTGTGATCTTGTCGTATTGACAATGAGATTACCCATTTTATGGTTCATCACTGTCCTTGTTAGTAACACTTCTCACAGCAGGGACTACCTATGCTGCCTCTGTTCTTACATGTGTGCTTTCCCACTTTTTCTTATAGGAGCTATATTCACTGGCTTTGGTGACCATGCCCATGTTTTCCCAGCAGTAGTTTTCTGAATCAAGATGCACTACTCTCCAACTGAGGCCTTATTAGACCACTGGTACGAGGTGGTACCACTGAAAGGGCCTCCCGATGGACTTGCCCATCCTTTGCAGTAACAAACACCCAGGCCGCTAATTAAATTCTTTTTGGCTGGGCTATAGTTAGGACTTTATTCAGCTGTGCCTCTGGCACAGACTTCCTCTAATTGGTGGTTGTCTGCCTTCTGAAGGAAATTTTTTGTCAACATTTTTGGTGTGTTTTGGACACCATCTGCTGTTCAAATGGGAGAAACTTTTGTTTTCATCTTAATTTTAAATATTCCTGGGAGAGAATTTGGACCTTGTTGGTGTTTCTTGCTCCCAAAAACAGAAGCTGGGACCAACTGCAGTTCCCTTTACAACCAAGGTTCATTATCAGCATTAGGGCTGGGGGACTAACTCAATTTAAGAGGTACAGAACTGCTCCGGAAGTTAGTTGAATGCATTGTGTCTGGCTGTAGATAATTTTCATATATCAGGAGTTTTAGTATTGTAATGTTAATCCTACTCAAATGTCTATGGTTACAGTGCTTATTCTCAACAGTTTTATTTTTTCTTTTGGTAAATGTTTTTCTTCTATTCTTGTTTATCTCAGCAGTGTTTTAATTTCTGTCCTAGGTATCATTGCCATACTGAATAACATAGCAGGATTTTCTGTTACGTACATTAAGCCTTGAACAAGGGCACATTAACATGATACAGGAGGCAGTGTTCCACCTCTGTTATATTAACACATTTATTTATTTTGTAATGTTAGCACTGAACTGGCTGTTAGGAAGAAGAGACAAGAGTGGAATATCCTCCCTGTGGTGAAGCAGGTTGATACTGTTGCAGCAGAATGGCCCGCCCAGACCAACTACCTGTATCTGACGTACAATGGCACGGAGCATGACCTTGAGTTTGATGATGTCCATGTCATGGTCATTGGCTCAGGGGTGTACCGTATTGGAAGCAGTGTGGAATTTGACTGGTGTGCAGTGCGCTGTATCCAAGAGTTGAGAAAGGTATTTGTCCCTAGATATGAGCTGATCCCATTTTTTTAATGTATTTAGGTTTGTGGAAGACGCAGCTTGTGTGTGGTGGGGTCAGTAGTGTTAGTTTGAATAGCTGCATTATACACTTTGATGCTTTTTGTACTAGAGGACTGAAAAAACGTATAGTTTTGTATTGTGGCAGTTTGTAATGTTTTTAATGTACGGAGTCTTAACCACTCCTGCAGGACTGAATGCTTCTGCAGTAAAGACAAGGTTTGCAAGTTTTTATCACTATAATTTGAATCTCTTCTTTGCCGTTGAACAGTTATAACTTGCATTCCTTCCTTCACAGTGTCGTGCATTTAAACAACATTTTGCCATATCCTTTTCAAATCGCATAACTAGTAGTTTAGCGCAGAGAATTAAAGCTTTGAGCTGCGGGAGCTGCAGCCTGTAGTCCCGAGTTTCATTTAACACAGCGAATTAATGCTAAGATCTGCAGCAGTTTGATTTAGTCAGTCTTCATTTACCTGCTGAATGATTGAGCCAGTCCTATGAGATTTTCTGGTTAACCCTTAGAAAAAGGTACTTGTCAATGACTTTTCCCATATTCAGATGAAAAGCTTTTCATCTTACTAGATGGTCATTTTGAGATGGCCATCTGATGTTACTTTATTACATACTGAATGTTGAAAG